>NW_027185575.1:4951296-4954381 GCF_028583685.1 Petaurus breviceps papuanus
ATAGATAGATAGATAGATAGATAGATAGATAGATAGATAGATAGATAAGAAAGAATGAAGGACAACAACCAACTATAAAATAAGGAATTGAACTGAGATTCCTTTCAGCTCTAAATGGATAATCCTATGATCCTAAGATTTGAGGAAAATGGGAGTTACTGCAGAGGGGATTTTTATATTAGGTTATAAAGATCCTTTAATATTTAATATTAAATAATTCTGGGATTGTGCCTAATCTGACAAGGAGGGAAAATTCCATCTAGTGTTGCTCAGAGGGAATGGAATGATAGCTAGTGATAATGAACAAGTGAAAGCAGAGCTGCTCAACTCATTATTTCTATTTTCTACATCAAGGAGATTATCCTGGTATAGAAAGGGACAAGATGAAAATGACCCATAGGGCTTTTGTAGCCATGATAAGGAGGCAAGGACAAAGTAATAGAATACATAGTTGTCCTCAATAAATTCAAGCCAATTGGCTCAGATTGCATCCTGCTCGTTCTGAAAGAACCAGCTGATATGATAGCTGAGTCTTTCAGTTAATTCTGAAATACCATAGAAAATGAGAGTCACATGGTGTCTGGCACATAGTATGCTTTTCATAAATTCTTGTTGACTCTATTTCCACAGGATTGAGGGAGAGAAATGTAGCCCCAATGTTCAGAAATAGGAAAAATGAAATCCGAGATCCCTAAAGACAAATGATGTGGTGTGGTCTCAATGAAAATCATCTCCCAGTAAGGGAGAAGCAGAGACATAATTTAAGGAATAGAGAAGAAATTGAATTTCTGAACTCCCACTCTGTCCTAGTGTCTGGGAGAAGGACACCACTGGAAAAGGGAAATTTCTCATCCATCAACACGCCACAGTCAGGCAGCTCACAATGTTACTGTCTCTGCAAGGTAGTAAACATTAAATCAAAAAGGGATATTAAATGCTGCCTCCATTCATTAAAGGGAGATAGAAGTAAGAGGCACTTGGAGGACCTGGTAATTTGGATGGGAGCTGTTGCTCCCTAGCCCTCAGGTCATTTTCCATGAGTCCTGTACTGTTGGAGGTGATTGGTAGCCACTGCCATCTGAGTCTGACTCAGTCCTCTGTTGAAATGAGTTGATGCAGTCATCTTTGTAGAGCAAGGTGGCTCATCTATCTAATCGACATAGGGATGTTTGTTGAAATATTTCCTTTGTCCCCTCAGAAGGAACTTTCCTATTCACTCCAGAGAAGGGTCAGATTTAGCTACCTGCTTGTCCAGGACCATGGACAGTATTGGCGCCTTGGTAAAAACAGCTGCAGGGCAGGGGCACAATATGAAGCATTAAAACATTTTTTTTTTAAGGTAGACAAGTACATCTGGAGTACCATATTCAATCTGAGGCATCATTGTTTAGGAAGTACACTGATTAGTTGGAAAGGGTCTCTAGGATGACAACTAGTGTGAAAAGAACTTGAGTCCACACCATTGCAGGATGGGTTAAAGAAATTGAGGACTTTGAGCCTGGAAAAGAGAAGATTCACTGGTTTAGGGGTAGAATGCCTTCAAGTCTTTGCAAGACTGTTACATGGAAGTACTTTTAAAGGTATTCTGTCGGGCCTCTGAGGGTAGTATCAAGAACAATGGGTAAAAGTTGCAAAGTGACCAAAGTAGGCATGATTTAAGGGTGGAGTGGTGGATGGGGAGGGATATTGTCTCTTGACAATAGAAAATGGTCCAAAATGAGATAAATTGCTTTGAAAAAGAGTGACTTCCATGTGTGAAAGATCTTAAAGCAAAAGTTGGAAGACTAAGTATTGGATGTGTTGGAGATGACCTTTTTTGAGTGTAGGCTGGACTAAATGGCCAGTAAAGTCCCTTCTAGCTGACATTATATGATGAGTCAAAAAAAATCACAAAGCTATAGGCAACTTGCAGTAGCCAAGGGTCATCCTTCCTTTAGGGTGAGACAGCACAATATAAGTCTGCGTTCTGGAGATGGAAGTAAGAAGCAGGGGCAGTGCTAGGATTCTGACTCACCCTGATATCACACCTTCCCCTCCCCCTTATACATACATATACACATAAATACAAATACACTCCAATCTCTGTGAGGGCAATTAACCAATCATTTCAGAAAATTATTTTGGCAGCAATGTGTGGGATGGACTGCAGTGGGGAGAGATTTGAAATAAGGAGATCAGATAGGAACCTGTTGTAATTTTCTAAGAGAAGCAGTAAGGACCTGAATTAAGGGAGTAGTCTTGTGAGTGGAGAGAATGGGTCAAATGTGAGAGATGTCTTGAAGATAGATATAGCAAGATTTATAACTGATTGGATATGTGGTGTGAGGAGGAGAAAATAACACTGAAGTCACGAATCTGAAAGATCGAAAGGATGGTGAAGCCTTTGAAAAAAATAGGGATGCTTAGAAGAGAAAAGACTCGTGAGTTCAGGCTTGGACATGTGGAGTTTAAGATGTCTCCAGTATATCTACTTTGAAAGATCTAATAGGCAATTGGTGTTATGGGACTAAAGTTCAGGGGATAGAAGTGTGTGTGTGTGTGTGTGTGTGTGTGTTTAAGATGTGTATCTACAACATAATACATGCATACACACATACATATAAACACACATATAATATTGATATGATTGAAAATTCTGAGACAGAGTTTCTGGATAACGGAAAAAGAATTTCTTAATTAAGCTAGCAAATAATCAATAAATTGATGGCCAGTGGTCTCCGTAACTAAAGACAAAACCATGGAAATCTTTGAATGCTTAAATACCATTGGAAAAGGAGGTACCCCTGACAGGTGAAAATGAGCCCTGATTGATGAACAATTAATGAAGGGGATGGACATATTAATAAGGAGGTGGGCTAAAAGTCTTTAGCTTCTCCTGCTGAGAATATGACTTGATCAGGAGACTCAGACACTTCCAGCAATTTAGATAAAAGAAACCTTTTCTACACAAACCGCTCTGGTTGGTTTGCTCCTTTATAAACTAGGTCGCCTTAAATTCTAACAGTGGATTCCAAGGACTGCAATTTATTCCCTAAGAGCAAGAATTCGCCTAGATTAAATTCTGTTTATACTCTAAACAGAAGTA
>NW_027185575.1:4964381-4970494 GCF_028583685.1 Petaurus breviceps papuanus
TCTATCTATCTCTCTTTCTCTCTCTCTCTTATTTTCAACCCAACACTCCCTCTTAATTCCTTTCTGGCTATAATGGTGGTAAGGCCTCCACCATCTTAAGGTACCATTAAGTTTTCAACCTGTGTCTTTCTTCTGTTTCACTGGTAATTTTCTGTAATGAGTAGTCTAAACTCTCTCCTTCCCCTTTGTCACCACCTATTTACTTCTCAAACCCCTAGCAATCTGGCATTTGTGCCTCACAACACCATTTTTTCCAAGACCACCAATGCCCTCTTCATTGCCAAACGAAGTGGTCTTTTCTCCATTCTCAGCTTTCTTCATTTTTGTTTTCCTGCGGAATTTGACTCTACTGAGTATTTTACTTTTCTGTGTGCTCTCTCCTCTTCTGGAAGGAATAGTCTAAACTCTCTGCTTCCCCTTTGACTCTCTTGAACACTCTATCTTTCTGTATGTTCGCTCCTCCCTTGACTTTCATGGCACTTTGTTTTCTCCTCCTTCCAATCTGACCACTCTTTCTCAATCGACCTCCCAAGTTCATTTTGCTCCTTTGCTCCCTAAGCTCCTAGGTCTCCCCAACTTCTATTTTACGTTCTATTCTTTTTGCTCTCCTAGAATATTTTTTTTGCTCCAATTTCCTCAATTCTTCCTTCTATGTAGTTGTCTCTCAAATCTATATCCAGCCTATGTCTCCCTCCTAAGTTCCTAAGTAATTTCAATTATGTACTAGACATGTACACTTGGACATCTGACTAGCACCTCAAATTCAACATATTTTAAATTGAAACCGACTTCCAAACATTCCAATTTCTATTGCTGATATTATCCTCTTAGCCCTCCAGACTCAAAATCTGAATCATCTTGGATTCTTCCATCACATTGCTCCCCACATTTAATCCGTTGCCAAGTCCTGTTGATTCCACCTTCAAAGCAGCTCACATCTGTTCCCATCTTTTTCATATATACAATCACTGCCCTAGGTCAGGCCTCTATTCTCTCTTGATTAGACAATTGCAATGGCTCCTTATATAAATCTTCTTCTTCCAGTTTCCCCTCTCCAGTTCATTGTCCTAAACTTCTAGAAATAATATTCCTAATGCATACTGGGACAAATCACTGACTTTCCCAAAACCCTTTAGAGGCTCCCAGTGGCTTATAAAATAAAAGCTGACTTTCTTAGCTTGGGTGGCATTGATGGCTCTCTGTAGACTTTCCACCTTTGTTGCATGCTGTTTTTATTTCTGCACTCTAAATCATACTCCAACTGGACCTCACACTGCTGTCTCCTGTCTCTGTGGGGGATTTGCTGTTCCCTGTAACTTCAACACACTTCCTACACATTTCAGTTTGTTGAAAGCTTTCTTTTTCTTCCTAGATAAGTTATTCCCTCCTCCTGTGAAACCTTACTTAAAATGAGAGATCAGGAACTAGGATGGATCTTAGAGGTCACCTGATCCACAGGTAGCAAACACCCTGCCCCCTATACTTCTGAGTATCACAGAATCAGATTAAAATGCAATTGGGAAATATTTTTTTAAATAATTAAAAATACAATGGAACATAAATAGTGTTAATATGTAGTTTTCTAACTCAATATATACCATACCCTTAGAGATCTTTGTATATGGTGTAGTGGTTTCATTTCTATTTGAGTTTGACACCACTAATCTAATCCAAATCTCTTTTTACTACAAGATGAATAATTACTACTGATAATAACAGTAATATTAATAAAGGAAGGAAGAAAAAAAACAAAGAAAGGAAGAGAGGGAAGGAGAGAAGGAAGGAAGGAAGGAAACAATGAAGGAAGGAAGAACAAAGGAGCTGAGAAAGGAAAAAAGGAAAGAAAGAAGCAAAGGAGAGAGAAAGGGAATGAGGGAGGGAGGAAGTAAGGAAATGAAACAATAATTTATTAAGCCTGTGGGGGACCTATAAACTTCTAATGGCAAAGGAGAAAAATGAACCTGTGAAGAAGACTGATGGTGGTCAGACAAGTAGGAGGAGCTGTCACTGAAGTCAAGACATTGTGCCAAATGCTTTACAAACGTTATCTCTTTTCAACCTCATTAATAGTACCTATATGGCTTTAAGGTTTGCAAGACACTTTGCAAATATTATCTTATTTGATGCCCAAACACCTCAAACATCCCCAAATAGTGCCTACTATTATTATTCTCTTTTACACATGGGGAAACTGAGGCAAATGGAGAACAAGTGATTTGCCCAAGGTCACACTACTACTAAGTTTCTAAGACTACATTTGAACTCAAGACTTATTGACTCTAGGCCCCAGGCTCTATCCAGTGCACCACCCAGTTGACTGTGAGAAAATATGTCTCACAAATACAGAAAGTGAGACCAGGAGAAGGAAATAGTCATAGACAATCATAGATCCAGAATGGGAAGGGAAGTTAGAGGTCTTGTCCAACCCCATCATTTCACAGATAAGGAATCAGAGTCCAAAAGCAGCTAAACTGCCCAAGATCATACAAATACCAAGAGGAAGGTATGGGTTTGACCTCAGGGCATATGACTTCAAGTACTGCGCTCTCCAAATTACCGTGATGATTTTTCTAGAGCACTCTGGACTTCTCCTTTGTACCTGTATCTTTATCATACTCATTTTTGGAAACTGCTTGAGAACAGGGTGCATGACATCACCACCTGCACCACCAGGGGGTGCCACAGTGCACAGAGTGCTGGGTCTGGAGTCAGGAAAACTTAAGTTCAAATCTGAACTCCGACATTTACTGGTTGTGTGACCCTATCCAAGTCACTTCACTACTTTCTGCCTCAGTTTCCTCATTTGTAAAAAGGATTGTTGTGAGGACTGAATGAGATAATATTTCTAAAGCACTTTGTAAAATGTTATATAAATGATACGTTAGAGTCCCAAATATCTAGTTCAGTATCTTGGATATGGCAAATGAGTAAAAAAAAACTTTTTGAAATTTCGTCTTCACTTTGGCCTCCCTCCTCACGATTCCTCATTAACCTTGAAGATCTACTAGTTTTTGAAAATCTTGGGGGGGGGGTGGTGGAAAGAAAGGTCTGTAGAGATGAACGTTGACATGACTAGAATCGGAAGTTTTGAGATGATTTCTTTTTTAATGCAGCATCTGGGACCTTGTTAGCTGTAAACGTTGTAAGATTTCTTCTATCGATGAGATGGGCTGAGAGCTCAACTCTCAGAAAAGTCTTAATTTTGTTGTTCTTCAGTCATTTCCAATTCTTTGTGACCCCATCTGGGGTTTTCTTGGCAGAGATACAGGAGGGTTTCACCATTTCCTTCTCTAGCTCATTTTACGGATGAGGAAACTGAGGCAAACAGGATGAAGTTGATTTGTTCAGGGTCACACAGCTACTGAGTGTCTAAGGCTGGATTTGAACTCAAGTCTTCCTGATTCCAGGCCTGGCATTCTATATACTGTGTCACATAACTGCCTTCCAATATAGATTATATCAAGGTATTTCCAAAAGACACCAGAACATGAATTCTAATTAACACTAATATACTGTCTTCACAAATAAATTTGCCAAGGCTCTACCTTCCAGGACATTGGTAAAGAATAGAGGGTAGCCAATGAACAGCTCGTGTGTTCTGCCAGTACACTTGAGAAGTCAACAGCAGACAAAGAAGGTCCCCAGTAGTTTGGGAGGAACCCCCAGGGAGAACATGAGGGAATTAATAGACAAGTCACATAGGATGCGCAGGATTTGCTTTCTGCATCACTGCGGGGAACATCCACATAGATGGGATCCCAGATTCATTGGAATTTTTTAGGACATGCTACAGCTAAACATCACTGTCATTGAACCCACATTATGGGATTATTGAAAGGATAAAGAACTGGCATTAAAGCCAGAAAGACCTAGGTTCAAGTCCTAATTCTGATATATACTGTGTGACCCTGAGCAGTTACTTAACCACAACATGGGTATAATAACAGCACCTAATTTGCAGTGTTGTTTAAGGATACAATGAGAATGTGAAGTTCTTAGTAGAGTGCATTTAACATATTAAAAGGTATATAAATGTTAGCTAATCTTTAACTTGGAGTAGCCAAAGGAGGACCAGGATTAGAATCAGGAAGACTCACCTTCTTGAGTTCAAATCTAGCCTTAGACACTTGCTACCTGTGTGACCCTGGACAAGTCACTTAACCCTGTTGGTCTCAATTTCCTCTTCTTCAAAATGAGCTGGAGAAGGAAATGGCAAACAACTCCATTTTCTTTGCCAAGATAAACCCAAATGGGGTCATGAAGAGTCATACATGACTCAAACAAATGAAAAACAAAAACAGCAAACATTACTTAGCTACTCAGTTCCCAGGCCAATTCTTTAAGACTGAAAGTTGTAACGAAGTTGTGGTTCAGTGGCTTCCTCCTCTAGGGAAAGCTTCCTCATCTGGAAGTTCCCTCCACCAATGGTGGGTAGGGAAGGAGTATTTCTCACTCACCATGCCTAATGAAGATATGTCTCTGCAAGGCCCACACTTCAATGAATTCAGATTCCACTAAGGTGTTCATTCCTTCTACAAATGCAGATCTCAACCCATCACACCTCCTCATGCTGGTGTTTCTTGTCCATGTTTTCCCATAAATCCTTCACATGGGGTCTGAACAACATACTGAGGTGCCCCTCAAAAAAAAAAGTGTTCTGAGAGGGAAAAGGCCAGGCTAAAGAAAGTAATCTATCTTTGCAAAAACCCAGAACTGAAGCGATAATGATTTAAAGATAACAACAACAGCTATCCTTTAGCTTTACCTGTATTATCTCATTTGATTTGCACACCAACCCTTTCATAAAGGTACTATTATTATTATTCCCATTTTATAGAGGAGGGAACTGAAACTGAGTAAGATTAACTGATTGGCCCCAGACTCACATAAACGACCAGTAAATATTGGAACTCAGGTCTTCCCGACTCCAAGTCCAACATTATGTCACAGATAGGTGTCTCAAGATGATTTGACTTATCTGCAATATTTACTCTGCTCCCCACCCTCTCCCTCTCCCCCTGGCTGTCCCCATACACACACACACACACACACACACACACACACACACACACACACACATACACACACACAATTGTGGAACAACTGGATACTGAAGGGACAGAAACCAAAGGCAAAAATCTATTTCATTACCTTTAAGCCTGCTAGCTTCTTTTCATTAGATTCACTCACTCCCTCAGTTCTCCTGGGCAGGTGGACCAGTCATATTTCTCATAGATGGTTACCTAAATGTTCTTTTAGGGTCTCCCCTAAAACCCAGAAAGGTTTATCACCTCACCCACACAAAAGGCATTTCCTCCATTCACACCAAGAGTTAAGATTAAATTCATTAAGTTATGGATATTATGCTGGAAGCTGGTGAGATGAAATAAGCTTTCACAGACTTGAATTTCCCCCTGGACAGTTGGAGTAAATTTCCCTTCTTTCCATTTTTCCCCTCCTGTGATTATCCCATTCTGTTTCCACCTTCATGGATTCCCTTTCTCTCTCCTCGTTTATACCCTTCAGACATGCTGTATGATGCTCTCCTCTGGTTACCACTTAGCCAAATGCTACATATTTACTTCATTTAATCTTTTCTCATAAATCAATCCCTGTAGTCTCCAAGCTCTTTTGCTGCTCCTCGACATCTCCACTCGAAAACTCCCTCCAATTTGTCTGCATCTTCTGGATAACGAGCTGCCCGGGATGGAAGGCAGTGCTCTCAGCTTGTGGCCTCATTTGTGGAGTTTAGATGAGCAAACTCCAATTCTATTTTCTTCTTAGTCACCAAACCACATCAGTCATTTCCCTGGCATGTCCAAGATCAGAACACATCTGGCTTTCCATTCAGTGTCACCCCAAGTCTCTTGCAATAGTCACACTATTCCTATTTTTTCTTTCTACCTATTACCCACATTTCAGATCATTCTCTCCCCAACACAATTTCTTACAATTTCTCCTAAGGTCAATTTCATTTTCTTTCCAACTTCCTTATCTGCAGAGGCCTGGACTTGGCAAAATTCCCAAAGGACAGAGTCAGGCTGCTATCCTCTGTCTTTTTGTCGTGTGTGTGTGTGTGTGTGTGTGTGTGTGTGTGTGTGTGTGTGTGTGTG
>NW_027185575.1:4970504-5007845 GCF_028583685.1 Petaurus breviceps papuanus
GTGTGTGTGTGTGTGTGTGTGTGTGTGTGTGTGTGTGTGTGTGTGTGAGAGAGAGAGAGAGAGAGAGAGAGAGAGAGAGAGAGAGAGAGAGAGAACATCATGCACATGCACAGGTATATCTGTATGGTGGGGGGAGATTCTTAAATGAAGAAGGAGGAATAAATACTATTGATGTTGATAATAATTTCCCAAAGGAAATTTGTCTTTGGGGAATTAAAGTTCTTTCACTGACTCTCAAGTCTCACTCTCAAACAAAGACCATCCTTTTAAAACACAATCATTCTTCCAGTGATGGTGCTTGTTGGGAACCTCTGAAGGATTAAAATCAAGGATCAGCCTCAACAGAGGGCTGAAAAGATGAACCTTGCTTTCATAGAAAGCTTGGGGCCAGTAAAGGAGTTTTGCAATTTCCCAAAGGCAACCCAGCCCACTCTGCTACCAAGCCAAGGTGTTGGATACCATCTGCTTGCAATATTCCATACCCCTGGTCCTCCATCCTACTAAGAGGAAAGGAGTAGAGAAGTCCCTTTCAACTCAGTGAATCTATAATTCTGTGACAATTAACTTTTAAATACTAAGGGAGTTTGCTTTCTGCTTATCTCCTCTAATCATTAGTAGAAACAACACTTAGACCCAGTTTTAACAGATATTCCCTCAGGGCACCTTTTAACCATCCTTTGCATTAGTTTTAAACTGATGGATCCCAACTTTTCTTTGAATTAGAACTGGGGGGAAAGAAAAAAAAAACTAAGCTAAAATTCATGCTGTTTTGGTGACAGCAACATTCTAGGCACTTAATGTAAACTTCAGACAATTAACCATATTGAAAGTAATCATAACAATTATCTTGTAGAAAATTTGCAATGAAATCCTGCAAGGAAAATATTTGCTTTTAATTATCATCTGGAAAGCTTATAGGTCATTACATCCATAAGCCATCACTATGCCCCATTGGAAAAGTGCAAGAGAAAGAGGGTATTTAGGCAGTGAAGTTCAAATATTTCCTTGGTAAATAGGAATAGGGGCAATAGGTAAATAGGGGAAATGCCCCTTCTTTACTATAAAAAAAGTCTTCTGGAATTCAGAGAAGTTAGGGAAGAATCTTATGAACTAATGCAGGGTAAAGTAAATGGAAGCAAAAGGATGATAAAAGCAATGTCTACAATAACATAAATGGAAAAGATAACATAAATAGATTGAATTCTTGAGTAATTAAAAAAAACAATAACAAATGGATAATGAAATATCCCATTTGTCTCTCCCACAGTTAAGTTTGGGCTACTAAGGCAGAATGGTATATACAATCTGGCACTGTATCAAGTATTTTTATTGTGTTTTTTTTTCCTCTCTTTTACAATGGATAATTAAATTTTGAAAAACAGGGGAGAGAGGAAAAGATGGGTGGGAACATTCCCCCAAATGACAATGATATAAAAAGGGGCATCCAAAAAAAAATTTTTTAATGGCAGCAGAATAAAAATTATAATTTCAGTCAGAAGACCTAAATTCACTTCTCACTTCTAATACATATTGTATGTATGACCTAGATCAAGTCACTTTATTTCTCTGGGTGATTTTAGATGATTTTAGAAAATTAGAGGTTGGAGTAAATGGTGTCTAAGATACCTCTATAAACTAGGTGTCACGCCACACCCACTGAAATCAGTCAACAAAATCCAAAGTAGATGTGATGTGAACAAGGTCAAGGCATCTCTATTGAATAAATCAATAAATCAGAGGTACAAAAAGTCCTTGATTAATTCAAGAGTGAAGGCCCTCTGAAATGACATCATAGGGGAAATGTTTTGGTGTTGGCTAATGAAATTCAGTAGTGCTTTGTGTTTTTTGTTTATTTATTCTGTTTTGTTTTGACAAAATAGTAAACCAGTTTGGAACCCAGGAGATTCCAATGGTATTCCAGGAGACAGCACAGAAGCTAAGCACCTGAGAATCACCTTGGGGAGGGGGAAGTGAGGGAGAAAGGACATGAACATTGGTATCCTCCCTCGAGACACCCATGACCAGGGAAGACCTTAAAAACTTTGGGAGACTGAAGAATTTGGACTTACTGCTGTCCTAGATACATCCATAGGAGAGCAGAGACTGAAAGCAAGGTTTGCTTTTCATTTGTAAAATGAGAATAAACTAGATACATGAAGGAAAGACAGCTTCAAGACTCTACAAGAAGACAGGGAGAAACCACCATGGCTAAGGGGAAAGCCTTGAGCTTCCCACCAGAGAGAGAAAAGGGCCTCCAGCAACCAAGAGATGAGTTATCCTTCTGCCAAATGTACTCTTTAAACTTAAGCCTACTTTCCTTGGATTCTCTATGTATTTTTAGGTGAATATATCACAGATTTTCTGGGGGGATGCTTCATATCAACCATTTTACTAATTATCTGGCTGATTAATTTATATCAACTGATAATCATTGTGAGGGGGGGAGCACACTGTTGAGAGCTCATTAAGTACTTCATTAGACCGGCAAACACCACCATTCCTGCTGGATCTCCTAGAATCCTAAGGGGAGATGTCACAGCCAATCTCTGGGGACCCATCCTGCCAAGCTGGGTGTTAGTTGTAAAGTCCAGAACATATGCCCTATTATAAGACTAATCTGATTTCTTCCTGAGTCTCTATTGACCAACATACTCACAAACAATCATAAGGTCAAAGATATAAAATTGAAGAGGAATGTACTTGGAATTAGGTCCAGTCCCCTCATTTTATAGGTGGGGAAACTGAGGCATATTGGTGGATGCAGTCCAGAGAACCAGAAATAATTCAAACTACCATTCAACTGCGAATAAGTTGAAATGTTATACTTAGCCATCTCAGGTAATATGAAGTCACTTTTTTTCCCTTAAAGGCCCCAATTCCATGACTTCTATTAGTCTTGGGAGAATAATTTAGACTTTTGAAAAAGAGCTGAGGTGTCAATACCGAAATCATTCTATAAGAAAGCTATGGACTTAAGACAATATGGTACTGCTAAACTGTCTTCCAAAAAGTCAAGATGCAAGTTTCATTAGACCAGTCCCTATGAACAAAAGGTTAACTGTCTACAACCAAGAGTACATAAAAGGTTAGGGAAATTAAATGGCTGGATGGCCACTCATTTTGACTTGCAAGTTCAGAGGTTGGCAGGAATCCTGCAGCTTCCACGCTGCACAGTCATGGCAGGATGAGCAAGGCTGGTAAGGCTGTGCCAACCCATGGGAACAAAAGATGGGGTCCCTGACCCCAGACATTTTATGATGCCATAAAAATCCTATTACCAGCATAGATGAGAGAAATGTGAAATTGGGTACTTTGACCAACTGAGGCCAATGGTATTTTATAACACATCCATGAAATAAATCAAACCCCAACCAGGTGGCTGGCCAGGGAATGATTCTGAATCACTCCAATGGAGGTTATGTGCATGTGTCTATCTGGAGAGCCTTTTTTTGCAGCTTCCCAGGGATGGATACAATCATTTACTCAGCAGTACAGGCAGACTTCCAACTCAAGGACAGCTTCTTCATAAAATAATGACCATATATTTGGAGATGGAAGGGACCTTTCAGGACATCTGATCCAATCCCTTCATTTTACAGATGAAAAAACAAATAGCAGGATACATCATAGGATGTATAAAAATATAGGAACATAGATGGAAATGGAGTTTCTAGGAGCCAGAGAAGTAATCTAACTCAACTCTATAATTTTACAGATTAGAAAATTTAGACCATGAGACATTTAGTGACTTGTCTAAAGTCATGCAGGGAGTAAATGGAGAAAGAAAGAAGTGAACTGGGGTTCTCTGACTTCCAAGAATTTTTTTTTTTACATGGGATTACACTACTGTCTTATGGGATAAAAGAATAAACCTTATCAGACTCTCAGGATTGTAAATCCATTCCTTAATACCCTGGGTAGGCAGCAATCAGTCATCATTTATTAAACACACACCACAAGCTTAACAGTTTGGAAGCACTGGGGCCTACCCTTTAGAAGCTTATATTTTACTGCAGTATATAACATGTGATCATGGAACCAGAGTTGGAAGGGACAACAAAGGCAATTTAATCTAGCCCTTTTATTTTACAGATGAGGTAACTGAGGCCCAAGGGGTATTCACAGATAAGGGTATGTAGTCATATGCATCTATCTATCTATCTATCTATCTTTCTATCTATCTATCTATCATCTATCTATCTATCTATCTTTCTATCTATCTATCTATCTATCATCTATCTATCTATCTATCTATCTATCTATCTATCTATCTATCTATCCATCTATCCGTCCATCCATCTATCAATCACACACATATATACAAATACATACATATAGATGAAATGCTCACATATGCTTGTGTCTCAGTTATGTAATGGCTATATAATAGCTTTCTATCTATTCATATATATATATACACATACATATAAATACACATATGCATATATGTATGTGTGTGTAATATAAAAAATCAATCCCCATTGACTGAAGGGTAGCCACATGAAAAAGCAGAACACTCTAGAAAGACCTCTTGTACGAGGGAGCATTGAACTGAGGAAGCTTGAAGGGAGTCAAGAGTTCCAGGAGGAAAAGATAAAGAGAGAATACTGCAGGAATGAGAGACAACCAATGCAAATACACAGAGGTAGTAGACGGAATCCTGCATTCTGCGAATCCTATTTACTATTTACTATGAGTTATGTCTGTTTGAGTATTTAGATGAGAACAAATATGAGTTGATCCAAGCAAAGGGAAATCAGCATGACATGGAGTTTTCTAAAATCCTTTGAGTGCCCCCTCCCTGAGATCTTTTCTTTCTATCAAATGATGAAGTCTCCCTGATTCCCAATTATACTGTGCAATGCATTCTCTGCTTTTCCTCAACCTACCTTCCTCTTAATGATGGGATAGCTTGGTTAAGATAATCCTTAGAGCACTCCTGTTGCAAAATTATAGCATGATGATAATAAGACTAACTAGCATTTATAATAGTACTTTAAGGTTCTCAAAGCAATTTACAAATAATAACTCAATTTTATACTCACAACAACCGTGAAAGGTAGGTTTTATTATTATCCTCATTTTATAGATACGAAAACTGAGGCAGACAGAGGTTAAGTGACTTGTCCACGGTCACACCAATAGTGTTTAAGGCCAGATTTTATCTCAAGTCTTCCTGACTGCAGGTCCAACTATTATTCTCTTCACTGTACTACCTAGCTTCCTGATTATAGACCAGACACCTCAGGTAGAAGGGACCTCAGCAGCCATCGAGTACAATACTAAATATTCACCCAAGGCCACATAGAAAAAAGAAAGTCTATTGAACCCAGGGTCTCTGATTCTATCACTAATGATCTTTCTACACCTGTACCATGCATTTTACCAACGCTAATTTTTATGACCATGTGAAAAAAAAATATATAAGGAATAAGACCAAGATCAAGGGTCATCTCCTATTCCTGCAGACTATTCCTTCCAGATATTAACGCCTTCCCCACCAAATTGCCTTTGATTTTCTTTGCATATATATTTTGTATTGCCTTATCTGTGTATATGTAATTTTCCTTCGGCAGAATGGTTTCATTTTTGTCTTTATTTTTCCAGTGTTCAGCACATAGACTGACACACAGCAGGCATTTTAATCAAGGCTCCTTGAATGGAACTGAATTGAATGGTCTTGAATGGAATCTAACAAATGGGGCAGAATTCAGACTGTAGGGACTACTACTTAATTGGATGTATGTCCATTTGCATGTGCTAATCTGATTGCTTAGTATAATATATATGGGAAGAGGGAAAAGTCTCATCTTTAAGAAGACGATACTTCCATCTGCTCTCCCTAAAATGAATGCCTTAAATAGCCTTTTGAAAGCTTTCAGCCCAGGTCCCGTTCAGCAGTCCCACAGACCACATGATGTCATTGGAGACAACAATTTGCTTCTAGATCCGTCCAGTGGGAAATGCTTTGGGCTGCATTTATACCTTTACAGACTGGTTAAGTGATTTTTCCTGACAGTTGTCGAATGGATCACCAGCTAAATGAACATTAATGCTACATCAAAGGGCCAAGGGGAATTAATATGCTATTTTCAGACCTGTCAAGATGACCAGTGATCAAGTAATGCCTTTGGTTCTGCAGAGTAAGGTCTCTTCTCTTCTGTGTCCGGACTTAGAGGAAATGGTCTGTGTCACGTCCTCTGCTTTTACTGTAGCCCAATGGTAGAGAATATTTCAGATGATAGCTATCTCCTAGTGTCTGAAAGGCTGTCAAATGGCAGAGGGACTGAACTTGTTCCAATGGGTGGAAGATGAAGACAGGCAGATTTAGGCTTGACATAAGGAAGAAAGAGAAGAGCATTGACTTAGAACTGGGTTCTAAGCCAAGCTCTGACACCTATTACCTGGGTGACTTCAGCCAGGTCACTTGACCCTCCTTGGTCTCAGTTTCCTCATCTGTAAAATGAAGTGGTTACACTAAATGACCTCTAAGATCCTTTTTCAAGCCCTAAGTATATGATCCTATCATTTAAAACATACAAAAGGTGAACAGTGGGGCAGCCAGATGGAGCACTAAATAGAGCACTGGCCCTGGAGTCAGGAGGACCTGAGTTGAAATCCAGCCTCAGACACTTGACACACTTACTAGTTGTGTGAACTTGGGCAAGTCACTTAACCCCAATTGTCCTGCCTAACCCCCCCCCAAAACACAAAAAGCAAAATTTTCCTAAATAAGCAGTGGGTATCCCTTCCCCCAGGTCTTTAATCCAAAATTGAATGACCATTTTGGGGTCATATTCTAGAAGATGTTCTTTGGATTATAGAATTCAATTCAACTAGTATTCACTGACCAAAGCACCTACTATGTGCCATGAACCATAGTAGGTGCCAGAGATACAAAGACAAGATTAAAAGAGTCCCTGCCCTCCAGGAGGTTTCTGTGTGTGTGTGTGTGTGTGTTTGTGTGTGTGTGTGTGTGTGTGTGTGTGTGAGAGAGAGAGAGGGGGGGGGGGGGAGGAGAGAATCCTTGTTCCTAACAAGTTTATATTCTACTAGGGAGAACATGATACATTCAGAGATTCAATTCTTGATGTTGTTTAGTTGTGTCCTACTCTACGTGACCCGATTTGGGGTTTTCTTGGCAAAGAAAGTGGAGTGGTTTGCCATTTCCTTCTCCAGATAATTTTACAGGTGAATAAACTGAGGCAATCAGGATGAAGTGACTTACCCAGGGTTAAGCAGTTAGTAAACGTCTGAGGCCAGATTTGAAAATGAACCCATAATGATGAGTTTATCTGACTCCAAGCTCATAACTCGATACACAGTTGCCCCATATTTACAGATAAGTGAATAAAGAAAAATACAAAACAAATAACAAGTAAGTTGATTGTGTAGGGGGAGAGAGGAGAAACTACTAACTGACAGAATCAGAAAAGGCCTCCATGAGGAAGCATTCAGACTGAATCTTGAAGGCAGTTAGGGGTTCCAATCAATCAACAAACATTTATTAGGCAGGCACTGTGGTAGAAACTGAGGGTACAAAGAAAAGACGACAGAGGTGGAGTGGGCTCTCTCAGGAGGCAGCTGGTAACTTCCCTTTGCAGGTCTCCAAATCGGGGTTAGACTGGTCAGGAAGATTTTTTGAGATTTTGATACAGATCGGACTAGATAATTCCACAAAGGTTTGTGGCAACTCTGCTATTCTATGACTTTCGGTTAAGAAGATTAGGAAGAGTTTCACAAAGGAGATAGAACCTGAGGGGGACCTTGAAGGAAAAAAACTAATAATTTCCAAAGAAAGAGATGTGGAGGGAATGTTGGCATGAGCAATAACCTATATGGGTACCAAGTGGTAGAAAGGACCAGAAGGAACTGGGAAGAAAGTAGCTCAAGTTGGGTAGAATTTAAAGTATAGAAAGGGCAGTCTGTGGTGAGAAATGTGTTTGAGAGGGCAGGCTGGAGCCAGAAGTGGAGGGGTCCAAAGGTGGCATGATTAGGTGTCCAGCGTCAGGCTAAGGAGTTGGTATTTTATCCACTAGGTAAGACTCTTGGATACAGTTGCCACATGGTCAGACCTGATCAGTAGAAAGATATTACGGTAGTTGTGTGAAGTCAGTGTGGTGAATTTGACTCAGGCTATTGATGGAGAATTCCTACTCATCAGGAGCACAGGACTCCAGCACCTCAAGTTGGGTACTGGAAAATCTGTGGGATGTGAGGGGAGATGAGGATGGCATGACAATGATCAGAAAACAATGGAGATTTTGGTGGGTCTGACTGTGGCTAGTTGTGAACAATTCTCATCAATTAGGAGAAAGGGTATGGCAATTGCCTCTAAGGTCCAATGAGTGGCTTAGTGGTCAGTCTTCTCTGGAGCAGCCCCTTCCCCCTGCTGTTGCCATAGCAATCAGGTGCCACTCAGGGTTTTCTATATTATTCCAAAGCACCATGCTTTTCAATACTGAACCAGGAAAGACCAAGACAGATGTTTCTTGGAGCTGATCCCTGGTTAATGCTCATTGGGTATAGTCTAACCAGTGGGCAGGGGAGGGGGCATGCAGGGATAGCTTGCTGCTGACTATACCCATTGCATAGACATGGACAAACTAAGGCTCAGAAAAATAAAATGACCTCTCTAGAGTTATATACACAGTTACTGAATGAAGCTGAAGCCAAGTTTTTGATGGTATGATGGAAAGGGTAATGAATTTGTAGTGAAGGGTGTGAATCCTGACTTTGCCACTTATCACCTATATGGTATTGAGCAGGTTCCATCCCCTCTTGGAAACTTAACTTGTATCCTCATATCTAAAATGAGGGGTTTGGCCTAAATGGCCCCTAGGTTGTCCCCAGCTCCAAATTGATGATGATATGACTCAAAGTATAGTACTTTATCCTCGAAACATGAAATGATCAGGATCTGAACTTGGTTGGTCATAACAGGGCAACAGAGAGAAGGGAACAGATGTGAGAGCTATTACAGGGGAAGAATCAGCAATTCTGAGCAAATTTCCTGCCCTCTGGTTAGGGTTTACACTTGGACCTTCTGAGAAAATAAAGTATTCAAATCACGATAAAGCAGCTAGCTGATTATAAAACACGGAACTGGGGGGAAACGGTCCCTCTTCATGCCTGAAGCATTATCATGCTCAAATACCAAAGCACAGCAGCTTAATTATCATAATCATTATCTTAGCTTGACTAGCTGCAAATGAATCCAAAGTTCCAGGTACCCAGTCAAGGCAGAGAATGAAAACTGTGTTACCAGACTGAATGCTCACCACCTCATTTACACATTGCCCTAAGCAGACAATGTCGCTGAAGGCATCCTTGACCTTGAGGGAAGTGAGTGAGATAAGGAAGGGGGCAGCAAGAGGAACAAATGTGAGGTGTCAATTAATAGGTTTATGGCTCGTCCCCTTAGACAAGCCAATGAGATATAAGTGATGAAGAAAGTTCACTTGCATGGAGTATTTACCAAATCGAGCCTTACAATTGCTTTTGGAGGTAGGGAGATAGGCACTACAGATATTGTAGATGAGGAAACTGAGGCTTAATCATGTGAAATGACTAGCCCAGGATCACACAGCAATTTATCTTTTATCTTTGGGGTTTCTAATCCCTATGGGATATAATTAGTGCCCAAGGTATCACTCAGAGTCCAAGGGTTCAAACAAATAAGCCATTTGATAAAAATACATTCAAATACCCCATTAAAAGCAGTTCCCAAGGCAGTAAAAAGAAATTCAGGAAGATAAAAGCAGATAAAGCCACTGGAAAAGAGGTTAAAAGCAATAGCCAAAGCCCCCCCCAAATTGCTTTGATAGATATTTTTTTTTCTTGCTTAAAGGGCCCACAGCTGATTCCCAGATCAATCTACCTAGAGGCAAAGTTAATCCCATTGGCTAATTCCACTTCACAACAATCCTGGCTTAAGATACTGTATTGTATAGGGACAGGGTGGGGAGTCGGAAGATTTTATGCCTCCTCAGTTCTACCAGCATCCTGGCTCCCTGTAATCAGTTTTCATGATGCTTTGTTTCAGCTGTGACTCTATCCCACCCACCTCCCACCCTCTCATTTTCCAGACTTTGTCCATATCTCAAGTAAGTTCAGCTCTGCAGAAAAGTGCCCGGCCCTGCATCAAGAACGTCTGCAGGATTCATGAGCGATGCATGCTCCTTAACCAACAGGTCACTTCCAAACAATGACAAATGCACAATTTCTTAGGAGAATTCATTCTTTTAGGGCACTTGGGCATGAAGTCACACCCTGTCTTCTGATCTCAGTTTTCCCATCTATAAAACAAAGAGGTTGATCTCCCACATTCTGTATTGTACAGCATCTCTCAGCTCTAACATTCCCTATTCTAAAGTCCTTTTTAGCTGTCAATGTCCCATGTTCCCTTTTAGCACAATATTTCCTGTTCTAAGACCCCACCACCACCAGCAACAGCACAACTCTGGCATCATGTCTCTACAAGTTTTAATATTCCACGTTCTTACAATTCTCTTAGAACCCAGCATTAGCATTAAATGTTCTAATGTCTCTCCCCACTCTGATATCCCATGGTCTAAACTCACTCCCAGCTCTGACATTCTATATTCCAGTTCTGACATTTTTGTGTTCGATGGATTCTGCTAATTCATTATTCTATGTGCTTGGTCCCATTACAGAATCATAGAGTTTCAGAGGTGGAACGTCTGTGTTCAGCTAATTACTTTCAAAATCCCTGACAAGTGGTCATATAGCCTTTACTTGAAGACCTATGAGAAGGACCAATCCAATGCAATTCAAGGCAGCCTGGTCTCTGTTAGCTTTAATTGTTAGGAAGTCTCTGTAACCCTAAATTTGCAATTGTACTCAGTGCTCCACAAATGGATCGGCTCTGATCCCCCTACCATGTGACAGTCCCTCAAATACCTTAAAACAATATTCATGCCCACCTCCCCTAAAGACTTTGCTTCCCCAGTTTCTTCAATTGATCCAGATGGAATCTTCCTTCATAAAACATGAACTCAAGACGCTTCACCATCATGGTTCCCTTCCCCCTGGAAGTTCTCTAACTTGTCCTTTTGGCTCTAAATCCTACCATTGCATATAGTACACAACTGTGTTAGGCCACTTTAATACCTGACTTCATTTTCTTTTGGGGTTCCCATTCTCATTTCTTCCAATGGCTACAGATTTCAAATGGGCACGAATTTACTTCCCACTTACTAATACAATATGACTATTGACTTTATCCTACTCTGCCAATAAATGACCCCCTAAAAATAGCTTCAGCCTGAAAGGAGAGGCTGCCAGTGTTTAAGTTCAAGTGGGTACCACCCTGTACCTTAGGAGTTTTAAGGCAAAACTGAAACAGAATTGAAATCATTGATTTATAAAATCTGTATAATGTTATACCAACTCTATGCTGATAGGAGCCCACTTCAAAAAAGGAAGAGCTGAGGTCCAGTCCTACCTCAGAAATTTTCTTTGTGGGCCCAGAAAAATTAGTTTCCTGAAGTATGAACTGAGGATAATAATAACACCTATTTCATAGTTTTTTGAGGAGCAAATAAAACTACATACACATATACATATATGTGTGTGTGTATGTGTATATATACACACATGTGTATGTGTGTATTATGTGTATGGTAACACACATTATAATATAGTACCTTAAGGTACTATATAAAACACATATAGTATTATAATTATTATCAGGGAGAGGGACTGAACTTTAATTTCATAGAGATAGAGAACTCTCAGGTTAAGATTTTCCTGGTGCTAATATACTTCAACACCTTCTCTGAAACTTACAGTCCAAGAGAGCAGGCTTGAGCTGGGGGAAGTGAAGTAGCTTGCACAGGGTCACATAGCCAGTAGGTATCAGAAGCAGGATTCGAACCCTACTCTTCTGGGTCCATGGCCAGCTTCCTAGCTCCAATAACATTCAGCCTTCTATCCTCAGCATCGTTATTATCATACTTAGTAATGTAGAAATCCTGCTCTTTGGATTAGGGAAAAGGACGTCATAACTTTTTCAAACAATTTTGTTTTTAGGTTCAATCATGCAACCCCAGAAACGAATGCCATTTTTACCTCTATCAGATCAAACACCCACAGTTATTTCCCATCTTGTAACTAGAAACAGGATGGAGCAAAAAAAAAAAAAGCTGCTGGCTTTTAACTTGCTATGGGGTAGTTTCAATTTATACATATCCTTATCACCATCATCACCATAACATTCATATAGAAATTGAGGATTTGTAACACGCTTTACAAATTTTATCTCATTTGATCTCACAACAGCCTGAGAGATGGGTGCTAACATTATCCCCATTTTTCAGATGAGTAAAAGGGGGCAGAAAAAGTTTAAGTGATTCTCCCAGTCATAGTAAGTGACTAGTAAGTGTCTGGGGACAGATTTGAATTCAGGTCTTCCTGACTTCAGGTCCACGGCTCTATCCAGCATAACATCTAGTTGACACTTACTATCTGTGTGACCCTGAGCAAGTCTCATGACCTTTGCCAGTCTCAGTTTCCCCATCAGTTTAATGGGTATATAAAGACATGTAGTAGTTTCCTCACAGTGTTGTAGGAAAGGTATTAAATTCAAGTCCAATGAAGTAACCTATGCAGAAGAACTTTGAAATTTTTAAAAGTGACTTGTAAACATCAGTTTTGTGGCTTTTGAGAGTAATCTTTGTACTATCTACCTTACAGGAATTGTGGCAAAGAAAGTGTTTTATGACCTTTAAAGCACTCCTTAAGTGTGAGTTGTTGCTATTTTGTTGTTGTTCAGTCGTTTCAGTCATGTCTTAATTTTCCTGACCTCACGGGGCGGGGGGGGGAGGGGGTTTCTTGGTAAAGAGACTGGAGTGGTTTGCCATTTCCTTCTCTAGTTCATTTGACAGAGGAGGAAACTGAGGTAAACAGGATTAAGTGACTTGCCCAGGGTCACACAGCTAGTAAGTGTGTGAGACTGGATTTGAACTCTGGAAGATGAGTCTTCCTGATTCTAAGCCATTTGCTCTGTCCATTGTACCCCTAGCTGCCCTAATGTTAAAAGAGCACTTAATTGATCCTACAGCATCTGATGTCTCACACCAGAGATTTTCACACCTATAGATCTCATGTTAGGTGGTGACACCTACTGGTAAAATGTGACATTGCAGCCTGACTCTATGAGACATGAAAAACAGACAAAAAAAAGGGGGAGCTACATTGAGTCCAATGACATTCTTGTTAAAGAGAATTTGGGAGCACTGTACAGGAGAGAAAGTGTTAGATATGAGGAACCTTGTTGTGTCGTACAATACACTCCTGGAGTTCCTTAGCACTACCTGTGTGACCCTGGGCAAATTATTATGAATGTCTAGGCTTCCATTCCCTATCAACAAATGAGGAGGATGGATTAGATAACCTTAGAGACCACTTCTAGCTCTAAATCAATGATCTTCTATCAAGGAGATGAACACCAACTTGATCTACCCATCGTCAAGGATTCCTACTCAGTATATAGGGGCATTTCTTCTAAGAAATACATCTCAGAGTTTATAACAGGAATTAATAGGGAGAAATATGGTTTCCTTAGAGAAATTTCCTAGCTGGGACACATTTGTGCCATTAAGTACATGCCTGCAATTTACCAAATAGCTTGTATCAGTGACTACCTTTCATAAAAGTTAACATTTTGTCCTCTACCTCCTAGGAGGGTGAGACCTAATATTTTAGAAATTAGGTTGCAGTCCACTCCCAATTAGGACTTGTGCACAAGGAATATAAAAGTATATGAACAGGAAAGGAAGAGGGGTAGTCATGAGTAATAGCAAAGGATGACAGATGTATCAATCAGCTCCTAAGCATTTATTAAGCCCATACTATGTGTCAGGCACCCCATTAGGAACTGGGAATAAAGAGACAAAAATGAGACACCGCATGCTGTTGAGATTACAATCTGTTGTAAGATAAAACGTACACATATAAGTACAAAATGGCTCTTTAATACTATATGTATATATCTATGTATCTATGTATGACACAGCTAAGTGGCACATTGGTTAGAGTGCTAGGGTGGGGATCAGGAAGACCTGAGTTCAAATCTGGCCTCAGACTCACCCTCTATGTGATCCTGGGCAAGGGTCTGACCAACTGTCTACCTCAGTTTCCTCAACCGTAAAATGTGGAATAACAGCTACTTCCCAGGGTTGTCGTGAAGGTCAAATGAGATAATACTATAAATCACTTAGCAAACTGTTTGGTGCACAGTAGGCAATTAATCAATATTTGTTAAGGGCAGCTAGGTGGCACAGTAGTTAGAGTACCATGCTTGGAGTCAGGAAGACCTGAGATGAAATATAGTCTCAGAGGGAATAACATATAAACTCATTTGGGTATCTTACCCTAAAGGAAAGTAGGGGGGGGGAATGAAAAGGGGGATGATAGAAGGAAGGGCAGATTGGGAGAGGGGATATTCAGAAGCAAACACTTTTGAAAAAGGAAAGGGTCAAAGGAAAAGATAGAATGAATTGGGAAGGGGCAGCTAGGTGGTGCAGTGAATAGAGCACCGGCCCTGGAGTCAGGAGGACCTGAGTTCAAATTTGGCCTCAGACACTTAACACTTACTAGCTGTGTGACCTTGAGCTTAACCCCAACTGCCCTCTAAAAAGCAAAAAAAAAAGAATAAATGGGGGAGGAATAGGAAGGAAGGAAATATAGTTAGTCATTCACCATATAACTACTATGGAAATATTTTGCATAACTACACATGTATAACCCATATTGAATTGCTTGTCTTCTCAATGGGGGTGGGTGAGGAGGGAAGAAGGTAGACAATCTGGAACTCAAAGTTTTAAAAAACAAATGTTAAAAAATTGTTT
This sequence comes from Petaurus breviceps papuanus, assembly GCF_028583685.1. Taxonomy (NCBI): domain Eukaryota; kingdom Metazoa; phylum Chordata; class Mammalia; order Diprotodontia; family Petauridae; genus Petaurus; species Petaurus breviceps. The sequence goes on from NW_027185575.1 coordinate 4,985,378, forward strand.
TTATATGCAACTGGGAAATAAGATATACAGGCAATGGAGTATAGAAATCTATCTTGCCCTACAAGAAAGTAAGGGGGAAGAGGGGAAGGGAAGGGATAGGGAGGGATATGAGAGGGCAGACTGGGGAAAGCAATAATCAGTATGTTTGCCATCTTGGGATAGGAGGCAGGGGAGAGATGGGGAGAAAATTTGGAATTAAAAATCTTTTGGAAATAAATATTGAAAACTAAAAATAAATACCAAAAAGAGAGAGAGAGTCTTATATACTCACCAGCTGTTTAACCCTGAACAATCCACTTCACCCTGTCTGCCTCAGTTTCCTCCTCTGTAAAGTGAGCTGGAGAAGGAAATAGCAAACCACTCCAGTGTCTTTGCCAAGAAAACCTCAAATGTGGTCTTGAAGAGTTGCACTGACTGGAATAACTGGGCAACAACAATGAAGACCATTTGTCCCCCTACATTTTCCTTCCCCCATCGATTTATCCGTATAAGAGGAAACATGCCCCTCCGCGACACTTTTTTTAAAATTCTCAAGTGTGAGATATTAGATTCTCTGAAAGCAATAGTCTCATAACAGTAACTTACACTTAAGTGTTGCTTTAAAGTTTACAGAGAATGTTCTTTACAATTATGGTGTGAAGTAACTAGCGAAAGCATTATTACTTTCAATAAGGTCTGGAGGGGCTTAAAGTTAGAGACTTTGAAATATAGAAATATATAATGGACATTTCCTCCCCTTAGAAGGAACTTAGGGTAGATTTGCTTGATTCTAGCCAACTAGACAGTGAACTTGCCTCCAGGGCACTGAATGCATTCCTGCATCTTCTCCTCTACCCCTGCTCAGCCTCTCTGCTTTGTAGAATTCCCAAAGGAGAATGGAAGGTAGAACTGATTGAATTTAATATAAACACACTCCAGCATGATCAAGGCTTTCTAAGAGAAGGGGCTTTTGAACCAGGAATGTCAAATTGCAAAGGCGATACCTTGCCCACCTCATATTTAAAAGTATCAACAAAAACCTCTCAGTTAAAGCTCTAAAGAGATGAAAGGGAACAGGATTTCTGCCCATCTGAAACTGAGGGTCCTTGCTCCATCTGAAAAAAACACTGTAACAATATAGCTGAAGAAAGTACAGTCACACCCAGCCAAGTCAGTGACTTAAGGTGGAAAAGACTCTAGCTTACTATAGAAGAACAAGCCTGGAGGGACCAGCAGATCAACCCTGAAAATAGTCCAGCTGTCCAACTTGCTCAGGCTAGACTACCCTCAGCTACCCCACAGAGTAGCCTGTCATCCCAGTGGCAGTGTGCCCTACTAAGCACCATATGGCAGTTGCTTTCTAATGGCAGATTCATTCCAGTACAATAGCAGTTGAGTCTAGTGGGGTGTCATTGAGTGGTCTAAGAACAGCAGAAGATTAGCACATGCATCTACAACATCACCTTGCTCAAAGAGAAAGCCCAGATGAGATCCCTCTCCTGTGAAGACACTGTGTTCTGTAAGAGCCACCCCAACTTAGCAGTGGAGTGACTCATTCATCATTGATATTTCACCCTGCAGTATGTCCATGCCCTGCCCTGTCAGCGCTGTGAGTGATCTTGGTGAGGTATTTTCCCTATATAAGTACCTCAGTACCATTATACTTTGTTTGTTTGCTCTTTTCTTTAGAGAGAACTGTTTTCAATATTTTGGGAGGAATGTTTTGAAACTACTATTTTTTATTCCACTTGAGCAAATGCTTTTGTTAAGAAATAATTAATTCTACTTGGTGACTATGAAAGGGATCCCACTGATGGGGGCTCACCAGCTAATATTAGGGTTACATGTAGACCTTGCAAGAAGTAGCAGTCTTGGGGTGGCCAGGTGGCACAGTGAGTAAGAGCGCCGGCCCCAGAGTCAGGAGGACCCGGGATCGGTTCCAGCCTCAGATACTTAGCACCCACACAAAATAACTGGCCATGTAACCTTGAGCAAGTTACTTAACCCCAATTGCTTTAAAGAAAAGTATCAGTCTCTCTCTTGGGGATCCAACTTGCAAGTACCAGTGGGAAGTTTGGTAAGTGAGCTTCGAGAGGGTATTATGGATACAAAATTAACCCAAGACAATTTTGGAGAAGGAGGCGCTAGCAGTTAGGAGGGTCAGGAAATGTCTCAAGTAGGAGGTGGCACTTGAGCTGATCTCTAGAAGAAGCTAGGAATTCTAAGACACAAAGTTAAGGAACTCCATGCTCAAATGGAGCAGGGAGAAAAATAAATGCAAAGACAGAAGATGAGAGATTGGGTGAGCCAAGTAAGGAAGAGCAAGACTAGTTTGACAGAACTATATGTGAAGGGAAGTGATGTGACATGGCCCTGGAAAAGGCAGTTGAAGCCAGTCTGGGAATAATTTCAAGTATTCAACAGATCTCCGTAGATCAAAACCAAGAGTCATTGCAGTTTATTGAGCAGGAGAATAGCAGGGTCAGATCTGGGCTCTAGGAATATCACTTTGGGAGATGGATGAGAGACTCAAAGTAAGGAGACCAATTAGAAAGCTATTACCAAAACCCAGGTCAGAGGTATTAAGAGCTTCAACTGGAGAGTTGGTTGACTGTGTGTAAGAGATATTGTGGAGGCATTAACAATAAGGTTTGATAGCTGATTGAATATGTTGAGTGAAGATCAAAAAGACTTGACAACTATTTCATATCTGGTAAGAATGAGGAGTTGAAGATGACACCAGGGTTTGGAACTTAGGCAAGTGGGAAGATGGTGATTCCCTCAATAGAAACAGAATTATGTGGAAGGGGGATTTTGGATAGAAAGATAAGGAATCTTGACTCACAATCTTTGAGTGTGCAATGCTTACAGGATGTCCAGTTGAAAATGTTCAATAGGCAATGATGATGTGAGACAAGAACTCAGGAGAGTTCTAGGACTGTATGTCTAAAGTATTTGTAGCACATAGCAAGTACTTCATAAATATTTGTTCCCCTACAACCCATTTAGATCTGGAAATCATTTAAATAGAGATGATAGCTGAGCCAATGGGGGCTCATGAAGTTATCAAGAAAAAAATTTAGAGAAAGAAGAGAATCTAGGATAGTCATAAAGCATTGGAGTAACCCTGTGTAGTTAGGGAATATAACTGGAATGCTTATAAAATAAAAATAATGAGGACAAGGAGGATAATAGCATTTATGGAAAACTTTAATGGTTAGAGAGCACTTGATAAATATTATCTCACTTGATCCTTAAGACAATTTTGGGAGGCAGGTGATATTATTATCCCCATTCTACAGATGAGGAAACTGAGCCAAACTGACATTATATGGTTTACTCATGGTCACATAGTAAATGTCTGAGATAGGATTTGAACTCAGACCTACTGACTACAAATCCAGTGTTCCTATCTTCTTTGCCTCCTTAACAATTTGAGCAAGGTCACATCATTAGTTGATGTCTGGAACTTGAAATTGCAACCAGTTCCTGTTGTTCAGTCATTTCAGTCATATCTGACTCTTCCTGACTCCATTCAGGGTTATCTTGGCAAAAATACTAGAATGGTTTGCCATTTCCTTCTCCAGCTCATTTTACAAATGAGGAAACTGAGGCAAATAGAGTGAAAGGACTTGCCCAGGGTCACACAACAAATAAGTGTCTGAGGCTGTATTTGAACTCATGAAGATAAGTCTACTGGAGTATTCCTGAGTCTTTCTGGCACTCTATCTATTGTGCCACCTAGCTGCATATATCCAATGTGATTTCTAGTCACTGGGACCAAGAAGTTTATTTTACTTCATTAGAACAAAACCCACCAATTTTTAAACTATGAATTCAATAAAATAAATATTTATTCACCACTTACTTTGTGCAAAGCACTGTGCTAAGTACAAAGAGGGGAAAATTTTTTTTTAAGAAAAACAAAACAATTGCTGACTTTGAAGAGCTATGTTTTACAGGGCAGCATGAGGAAAAATTGACAGGAAATAATTTATTTTAAATAAATCAAATAAAAACAAGAATAATACAACTCTCCTTACTAGTATTTCTATGTGATTTTAATATCTGGCAAAATCTTTCTTGCCAGAAACAATAAAAGGACTATAATTAAAATTAAACCCATTTAATGAATGACGAAAACTGAGATGCAGAAAGATTAAATCACTTGTTCAAAGTTCTATATTTGGTAAGAGCGCAACAACCTGGCCTGAAAACTATTCACAGGTGAACCTACCACACCATACCCATACCGCGTGACTATAGATTGCTTCTGACTTAACTATAGAAACCTCGCAACTACACTCATCATCATTCTTGTCACATCATTGGCTCCCAGAAATGCTGAATACATAAAACGCGTAATAGAACATTGGCTAACAATAATTAACACTAATAATTTGTTATGATACCCAAGTAGGCCGAGGCACAATTTGAATATTCTTCATGATCCCTCTTGACCAAATGGAATGAAAATTTATGTCAGGTTATTTTGAAAATAGTCCTTGAAGTCTGAGGTCCAACAGAATACTTTATTCAGTCTTTGTGGACTCCCTGAAAGATCTGTCCTACAAAGTTAGTCATGAGAAGCCAATGCAGGTGGTATTGGGAAGGGAATGGGACCAAAAAAAAATCAGCTATTGAGCTCTTTTATTTATTCTGCCTTCAAATATTTCAAAGATCACAGATGTAGAGCCAGAAAGAACCTATGGGATTATATTTCATTTTATGTCTTGCTTTTTCTACTTGTATCAAACAGTGCTTGGCATATCGTAGGCACTTATTAATTTTTTTTTCTGTTCATTATATAGTGAGAAAGGTTTTCACTGGCCAAAATAATGCACCAAAGTAATCAGACTTGGCTGCTGATAGATATACAAAATAAAGAAAGTTGTGTAGGAAAAAAAGGATGGAAAACACTGACCTTGACTAACTTCCCTTACCTATTGTTATGATTCAAATTCATTAGCATATGAAGCCAAGGAGGGTCTTGGGAGTATTCAACCTTAATTTGGACTGTCATATATAATAGAGGGCTTTGATCTCTGCTCAGAAATCAGCACATGAAAAGAAAGACCTGTCTGTGCAACCTCAAATGAGTCTGTTCATCTTTCTGAAGCTCATTTTTCTCATCTATAGAATGGGACTGATTATACTTACACTATTTACCTTTCAGTGTAGTTATGAGCTAAGTTCTTTGTAAGCCATAAAGTACTATGTAAATTTTAAATTAAGTTCAAGGAACATTTATCAGCTACCTGACATGGGCCAGGCATGCATGGTCCCAGGTGCTCAAGCTGCAAAAGATAAGGACTAGATCTGCGGTATTAATAGGCATTGGGAACACCCAGATGGGGATATCCATTGTACTAACAAGGGCTGGTATCTTTTCTGCAACTTATTGTCTTAGAGAGTTGATAAGGGCACAGAGAAGTTAAGTGTGTTGTCTGGAGTCACACAGCAATTATAAGTCAAAGGCAAGAATTGAATCCAGTCTTCAAGGTCAGGTCTCTAACCACTAGATCATTCTGCCACTGGTTATTATACTGTTGAGTAGTATTTCCCCATGCCCGGAATGCACTCTGTACTTACTTGTCCCTCTTATAATTCCTAGCTTTCTTCAAGCCTCACCTCAATTTCTTTTTTTTTTTCTTTTTGGAGGGCAATTGGGTTTAAGTGACTTGCCCAAAGTCACACAGCTAAGTAAGTGTATCAAGTGTCTGAGGCCAGATCCGAACTCTAGGGCCGATGCTCTATTCACTGTGCCCCCTAGCCACCCCCTAACATCAATTTCCATCTCTTATGTCAGGCCTATCCAGATCTCAGTTCCTCCCTCCTGCAAATTATTAGTGCCTACTAGACCTAAACTACTTCGTACATGTTGTAGTTTGTCCTTTGTTTTTCAAAGAGGACCAAGGACACCACAGGTGATGTCTTGACAAATGCACAAAGTGGATTTAGGTGAGGCAGAATTGCACAAGGTTCCAGCCTCATTCTCTCTTCCAGAGTCTTTTAGTGGCAGGACAAAGTTAAGGTGACTGGAGATGGTCCAGGATGCTGTGGATGACCCCGCCATCTTCCATGTCTGACCAAGCTCTAAGTGCTCCACAGCACTTCCTCCATCCTTCTCCATGGCTGTCACAACAAATGATTCTCATCTGCCCATTCCACTTGGGGGAAGTCTTCACATGTTCAGCAGAGACATTCCCCCTAATTCACCAATGGATTTGAGGCCTGTCAATTACCCTCAACCTAGGTTAGCCCTTTGGCTGAAATGGTTTACTGAGGTGTGGCCGCTGAGCATGTTACAGCTTCTTGGAGCCACACGTGAGAGGTGGGTACCAGGCAGACACCCAAGGTAGAAGAGCAGCCCTCACACCAAAAGTGTTGGTCATCCTGAACATCCCATACTCCCACTTTGTACTTATTTAATATGTGTTTTTGCTTTTTATACAGCCACATAAATGTTATTTTACCTTAAGAAAATATAAGCTTCATGAAGGCAAGAACTGTTTTCGTCTTTTGTTTTGGTGGGGGAGGGGTGGCCATTGTTTTTAAACCAGATTTCACTGGTATAGAGATTCATAAAGAGGAATCTCCCTCTAGTTCAGATGACCACCTGTTCTGCAGCTTTTAGTTTTAGAGATATTTCCTGAGGGCACTAAGTGATTAAGTGACACTGAACATTCAGGTGACTTACCCAGGGTCACACAGCTAGTATATGTCAGAGGCAGAACTTACCCTGGTCTAATTGATTCTAAGACAACCATCTCTGCCTGGGACATAATAGATACACCCATTCTTGTCGACTCAATCAATCAAAGAGTCTACTATGTGCCAATCATTGTGTTAGATTCAGGAACACAAAACCCAAAGCTTTCAAAGGGCTTATGCTGTTGATCGAATGAATGTATACATGAATGAATGAAAGTTTTAAATGATGCCAAGTCTATTATATGCAATTTGAGAGCACATTCTGCTACCTCAAGATGAAAAATAGAGAGTTGACCTCTGAACCAAGAAGACCTGCTGTCCAGTCCCAATGTGTGACCTTGAACAAGTCCCTTAAATAGTCAGTGTTCTCATCAATTAAGTCTTTAAGGTATATAAAAAGTGTCTATATAAGAGAAGGAACTCTCTTATCCAGGTGGTCTCTTTATCACTGAAGTCATAGGTTTAGTTCCTATCCCTTTAAGGCAAGGATTGCCTTTCTTGCTTGTATCCCCCAGTCCTTAGCACAGAGTAACTACCTAATAAATATATCTATCCATCTATATATCTGTCTATCTATCCATCTATCTATCATTTCTATATCTCGTTATCTCTCTACCTACCTAAATATCTATTTATCTGTCTTTCTATCTGTCTTCTATGTACATATCCACCTACCTGCCTACATATCTATCACTATGGGTTGATTCATCTTTCTATCTATCTACCTATCTACCTGACGTCCTGAATAACAATTATCCCATATCCAAAAAGAAAACAAACATCTAGACTGCCTGAAATATTTTATTTCTTTTAAGGTAGAGTAACCAAAGTACTTTCCAACATCAAACACTTGTCACCACGCCTTCCTGCCACTACCTGCCTTTCCTTCTAATGAGACACCTTCTGTAGGACAATTTGAAGAAGCAGCAACAGAGCCTGGTGCCTAATTCTCCATCCTAGGTGAAATTTCACTTCCTTCCTGTTGTTGTTTTCAGCAATGCAAAGACAAGACAAATTGCTTCCTGTTGTTTTAATAATTTTAGTTTTCGGCTTCCAGGCAGGGAAGTTGTATCCATGACGAGCATCTTCAAACACAGCCCATTTGATGAGAAAATGGAATGTGCGTCAGGATCTGCCTCTTCTTGATGTTTATAAGCATCCACTGATTTCCTGCCAGCCCTTACCCTCACATGTATACAAGATTTAGATGCAGCTTGCTGGGTATTTTTTATGGCCCAAAGCCAGCTTTTCATTCCAACAGCTGACTTAAGGCATATTCTTCCATGAAGAAATCTCTAGTTCACATGAACACCACTGAAGGTAATTATTCCCATCCCCACTTTTCTGTGTTGATCACCGTGGAGTCCAAATATTTAGTGGAAATGTTTTGCCTCTCTCTTTAGCAACTCCCTGGATTGTCCCGGATAAAGTGTAGATTCTTCTATATAGCTTTTAAAGCTATTCATATGCAGAATGAGACACACATGTTTGCTTGATTACACATCAAACAAGAAGTTTTCTTTTCTTTCGTTTCTATTTCATCAGGGTTGGGAATGGGAGGGAGAGAAAATAAAGGCTTGCTAAATGTAAAAAAAAAATATTAAAAGCAATAAAATACTTTATAACTCTAACCCAGAGGCTCCCAAAGTGGGTGATACAACCCCCAGTGGGCACTGGAATGATCCATAGGAGTGGTAGTAAACTTGGGTGCAATTAGCTGTTGTTGAATTAAAATAAGAAAGCAGAAGAAGCATAAGGAAAGAAGAGAAGAAAATTTTGAAAAGCTATTAGTACGTGTTTCATCTGTTGTGTAACAGAGTTAAAGTTGTAGTGATTACATTGTTTTCCAAAAAACTACATAAAATGTGTGTTATAACCAATCAGTGGTCAAGTATGCCTATGGGTCTTAACAAGTAAGTGTTAGCAGTAGAGAGTGTTGTTGGGAAGTCCAACATGGTATATGTATGTATAATGACTTGTTTGTGAGGAAAGTCTTAGAATGCCAAAGGAAGTATTTTGTAATTGCCCTGAAGGTCAAAGGGAGCTATGCTACTTTACAATACTATATAGTTACATGATGTAATATTGTATCATCAAAATTTCAATACAGGGGGAAAAATATCCACATATTCACAATAAATTATTAAATTTAAGATGCATCATTTTTTAAAAGCACATATATATATATTTAAATAATGTGAATCTAAAAAAAAAAACTGTTACAGGGTTAAAGAAAGTAGATTTCCAGGGAAAATACTCCTTTTGCCATTCAAAGACTTTCCTCCTATCTTTCCAGTCTTCTTACACTTATGACACTGACCTCCTGACTGTCTCCTGAACAAGACACTCCATCTCTAGGCTATGGTCATTTTTTTTTTTACTATCCCCCATGCCTGGAGCCTTCCCACTCTCAACTCTATCTACTTCTTTTCTTGGCTTCCTTTAAGTACCATCTAAAATCCCATAATTTGTAAAAATATAAAATAAAAGAATAAAATCCCAAGATTTACAGAAAGCCTTCCCCAACTGCTCTTACTTTTCGTATCTTCTCTCTCTTAATTATTTCCTACTTATGGGGGGTGTCGGGGGTGGAGCCAAGATGGCGGAGTAGAAGCATGACCTTCCCTTGGCTCTGGCTTCCACCTTCCCCAATCCATGTAAAAAGGGGACTCTAAACAAACTTTGGAGCTGCAGAACCCATAAAATGACACAGAGAAGCTAATCTCCTACTGAGGACAGCCCGGCAGGCTGGCAGGAATCCAGCACAGCACTCTGGGAGCTGAGCTCAGCACCACCCCAAGGCTTTAGCCCCAGGGCAGGCCTGACCAGCTGCCGGCCAGAGGGACACCAGATCAGCAGCAGCTGTGGCCGTTTCCAGATTTATCAACATATAGATGCGAAGGACAAGGTGAGAGGCCAGTGCACTCTGGACTTTGGGACCAGTAAGTGGGAGTGCGTGGCTTTAACCCCCGGGGCAAGAAGCGGCTGAGACGCCAGCACAGCCAGCCAGTATCACGTGAAAGCTTCAGCTCCTGGCCTGCAGAGTGTAGGGGGACCAAGCACCAGTCTGAGGGGTAATTGCTCTTGCTTTAACCTGCTTGGATCTTGATTGCAGTCTAGGGTGGAGGTCTTGGGGTGTGTGTCCAGCTTGCCAGAGCATGTGAGACCTCAGAGAGGGTACCCATCTAATACCTCAGGCAGCTGAGAAAACCCCAGCGTTTGGGACAAAAGCTCCCCTGTCTGGTGGCAGAGTCCTATTGTGGCAAAAAGCCCAAAAGTCAAGTAATTGAGTGGCAAAATGAGCAGGCAAAAGAAACAAAGAAGACAGAAGATTCCAACATTACACTCCTATTTTGGGGACAAGAAGGAGCAAGGCATGGAACAGGAGGAAAACAGTGAAGTCAGAACTCCTACACCAAAAGCTTCAAAGGAAAATACAAGCTGGTTACAGGTCATAGAGGACCTTAAGAAGCAGATACGAGAAGTGGAGGAAAAATTGGGAAGAGAAATGAGAACGATGCAAGAAAATTATGAAATGAGAGTCAACAGCCTGACTGAGGAAAATAATACCTTAAAAAAACAGACTGACTCAAATGGCAAAGGAGACTCAAAAAGGCAATGAGGAGAAGAATGCCTTAAAAAGCCGAATTTGCCAGATGGAAACAGAATCTCAAAAGCTCAATGAGGAGAATCATTGCTTCAGAATTAGATTGGAGCAAATGCAAGCTAATGACTTTATGAGAAATCAAGATGCTATTAAACAGGGGTGGCCAGGTAGCACAGCGAGTAAGAGCATCGGCTCCAGTGTTGAGAAGACCTGGAGATCGAATCCCGGGCTCAGACACTTAGCACCCACCCAGAAACACCTGGCCGTGTAACCTTGAGCAAGTTACTTAACCCCAATTGCTTAGGGGCGGCCAGTTGGCTGAGCGAGTAAGAGCACCGGCTCCAGTGTTGGGATGACCTGGATCAAATCCGGGCTCAGATACTCAGCACTACACCCAGAAATAACTGGCCGTGTAACCTTGAGCAAGTTACTTAACCCCGATTGCTTTAAAAAAAAAAAAGATGCTATTAAACAGATCCAGACAAATGAAAGAATAGAAGGCAATGTGAAATATCTCATGGGAAAAACTACTGACCTGGAAAATAGATCCAGGAGAGATAATTTAAAAATTATTGGACTACCTGAAAGCCATGACCAAAGTAATAACCTAGAAAGCATCCTCCAGGAAGTTCTCAAAGAAAACTGCCCTGATGTTTTAGAACCAGAGGGCAAAATAGAGTTTGAAAGAATCCACCGATCACCTCCTGAAAAAGCTCCCAAAAAGAAAACTCCTAGGAATATTATAGCCAGGTTCCAGAATACCCAGATTAAGGAGAGAATATTACAAGCAGCCAGGAAGAAACAATTTTAATATTGTGGAAACACAATCAGGATAACCCAGTATCTAGCAGCTTCTACACTGAGGGATCGAAGGGCTTGGAATGTGATATTCCAGAGGTCAAGGGAGCTGGGATTAAAACCAAGAGTCACCTACCCAGCAAAACTGAGTATCATGTTTCAGGGGAAAATATGGTCATTCAGTGGAATAGAGGACTTTCAAGAATTCTTGCTGAAAAAACCAGAGTTGAATAGAAAATTTGACATTCAGATATAAGAAGCAAGAGAAGCATGAGAAGGTAAACAGGGAAAAGAAATCATAAGGAACTTATCAAAGTTGACCTATTAACATTGCTACATGGGAAAACAGTAATTGTAACTTATGAAACTTTTCTTAGTAGTTGAAGGGATTAGAATTATATATATGAGGGTATATGGGCATATGAATACATATGTGAATGTGTGTATATATATTCACATGTGTACATAGATAGAGGGCACAGGAACAATTTAACAGGAAGGGATGATACTTAAAAGGTGAAATTAAGAGGTGAGAGGAATATAATGAGAGGAGATGGGGAGAGACAGATTGGGGTAAACTATCTCTTACAGAAGAGGCAAGGGAAAATGGTTACAATGGAGGGGAAGAATAGGAAGGCAAAAGGGAATGGGTCAACCTTATTGCCATTGAATCTGGCTTGAGGAGGGAGTGAAATACACACTAAATAGGGTATCACACCCTCCAGGAGAATAGGGGAGGAAGGGGATGAGAGGGGGAACGATGGAAGAGAGGGCAGGCTGGGGGAGAGGGAAGTTGGAAGCACCTACTTTTGAAAAGGGACAGGATCAGGGTGGAGAGTAGAGCGGGTGGGAGGTGGGATGGGAGGGAGGGAAGTATAGTCAGTCTTTTACAATATATCTACTATGTTGTTGTTTTGCATTAGCCTCACATGTTCAACCTATACTGAACTGCTTGTCTTCACAGTGGGGCTGGGTGATGGTGAAGGAAGGGAATGAATATGGAATTGAAAGTTTTAAAATCAAATATTCAAATATATATATGTACATATGTGTGTGTGTGTGTATATATATATATATACTATTATTAATACCATCTTACATGTAATTGGGAAATAAGATATACAGGCACTGAGGCATAGAAATCCACTGGAAAAGTCGAAAGGGTTATGGGAGAAAATATGGGACAGAGCAGATTGGAGGAGGGGATATCCTGTGGGACTGCTATTTTGGGGTGGTGGGTGGGGGAAGAGCAGGGAGAAAATTTGTAACTCAAAATCTGGCAGAAACGAATGATGTAAATCAGAAGTTAATAAAGCATTTTTTAAGTAAAAAAAATTATTTCCTACTTATTTTGAATATAGCTTCTTGTGTAGGTATTTGTCGGCACATTGTCTCCCTCCATTAGATTGTATACTCGGTACCTAACACATAGTAGCAGCTTAATAAATGTGTATTCATCAGTTGATTACTCCCTTCCATGTATACTAGGACCTAGCCACATTGACCTACTTGCAATTCCTCAAGCATGGTGACTGTCCTCCATACCCAGAATACTCTCTCTCCTCATTTCCATCTTTTAGATTTTTCTGGCTTATTTTAAGACTCAGCTCAAATCTTACCTTCTCCAAGAGGCCTTGCCTGACTCCCCACCCCTACCCCACTCTTAATACCCTCTTATTAAGATTATCTTCCAATTATACTACACAGATCTTGTATTGACTTAGTTATTTATATCTTGTTTTCCCTATTGGAATGTGAGAGCTTAATAAATACTTGTTGACTGACTGACTGATATATTGATGGTTCCTTCTTCAAGTCAGAAATGCAGATGATTCCTAGGGCCAAATATTACATGTATATTGTCAATTATAGTCACTTTATTGGGTGTTTTCACTTCATAGTTTTTCCTTGTTATGAGAGTACTCACAATGGGGAACACAATGTTCCTCACCACCACTACTACCCAGAAATGAGCATAAGTAGAGTTTTAAGGGGAAATTGTGAGAAAGATGTATTGGGCAACAGGAAAGATTAAAAAAATCTAAAGGCTTTGCTTCTCACCAAGGAGGACATGGTCCTAAAAGATGGACTCATGGAGAGAGATAGCAACTACGCTATAGGACTGGCAAAAGCTCCTGGATGTCTTGAAGCCGGTGAAGGAAAGAAAGAGAGGGAGGGAAGAGAAGAGAGGAGTGAGGGAGAGGCGAGAAGGAAAAGGAAATAGGAGAGGGAGGAGGAAGAGGGAGAGAGAAGTAATGGGAGAAAGGGAGAGGGAAGTAATGGGAACAAGGGAGAGGAAGTGGGAGTAAGAAAGGAGGGAGAGGGGGAAGGAGAGGGGGAGGAAGAAGGGGAGGGAAGTATGTTGGATTTATTTGACCTTTTTTCAGATGAATCCTCCTATTTGGTACCATAAAGTGATCTTGGGGTTTACAATGAGATAAATGATTATTAATAACCAATATCTTGGGGAGATTCAGAGCTGTCCCCTACTTTTAAAGTTCTAATTTTAATGTCTCTTGAAGGACTTTACAGACAATGAGATTGCATTAACTCTCCAAACCAACCTCAAAAAGAATGCTCTACCACAATTCAGGCACAAATAGTCCCTGTAAACATTTGAGGGAGGATTCCCTAAATTTGTGCATATTACATTTCTGTTCACGTACTTCAATTCTGCTCTGCTCACAGAGCACAGCACCTTCTCTGCTGTGGGCATGCCATGCTGGGTGGGTCTGTGCCAGTGTCTCCCATGTCACAATCAATTCCAAAGTTCTTAAGAGAGATCGAGAGAGTGTCCTTACATAACTTTTTGACACCATGTGAGTGTGTACCGTATGTGAGTAATACAAGTAACATATCAGCTATTATCTGAAGGAAATTAGGGATTCTAAGAGCTAGGAGTAAAGAAAGAATTTATTCCAGGAATGGGGAACAGCTTATGCAAAGATACAGGAATAGGAATGTTGTGTTGGAGGAACAAGGTAAGCACCTAAAGGGTGATAGGAAATGCACTGAGCTTCCACTGAACAGACCAAAGTGAGTTGGAAAAAAGTAATAAAAGACCAGATTGTCTAGTGATTCATACAGGCCAAAATAGTCAAGAAAAAGGACCCTCCTACCAAAGACTTAATTCAGCCTACCATGGTGTTTAAGGTAAAGTGTTATCTGGGAAAATAAGCTGCATAAACATAGTCTGATGCAGTAAGTTATGGAAGGCACTGTGAAATGAGAGAACAAATTGAAGCCTAAATTGGTCTTGGAGAACCAAAGCATGAGTCTGGCAATTTTAGACTGCCAATCATGTTGGTCATGAGACCAATTTTGGGACCAGCTGGAGACTCAACTGGTTTTCTTCTTGAAACCTGAAGGCTATTCTTGGATTCACTCCTGTTCTACAGTTTCTGAAAATAAAAATGTGTAAGCTGTGCTTAGTTCTAAAAGAGCTCTGACAAGCTGAAAACCATCCAGAGGGAGATGAGGGCCTTGGAGACCAAGGCATCTGTTCAAGGATCAATCTACCCCCACATTTCTTACATCCATTCCTTTCTCCCCAGGTACACAATGTCTCTCCTACTTCAGGCCCTCAGTTCCCTCCTTTCTAGACTACCACAGTGGCCTCCTGATTGCTCTCTGTGCTTCCAGTGTCCCCTTTCCAATCCTTTCTCTACTTCACTCCATATTTCCAAATAACCTACCTAAGGTTCAGGTTTGTTAATATCACTCCAGGGTTCAAAAATGTCCATTGGCTCCCCTTTGCCTCTAGAATATTTTTTTTCTTAAATTCAGCTTGAAACTTAACATTTTCTACTATCTGGTTCTTACTACTTTTCCAGGTTTATCTCATCATATTTCACTTCATTAATACTACATTCAACCCCTACCCTCAAAATCCATAAGACAAAACAAAACAAAATGACTAGATTACTGCTTGTTTCCTATTTTTAGCATTTCATCTACTACCTCTATGAATTTTAACAAGTAGTACCACATTCCCAGAACACCTTTTGTCATCTATCTATGTATCTCAAAATCCTAGACAGCCTTTCAAGCCCAAGTGACCAGGGGTGGGAACCCTGCAGCTATAAGGCCACATGTGGTCCTTTTACTAAAGTCAAACTTCATAGAATAAGTGTGCTCAATAAAAGGATTTGTTCTGTAAAACTTGGACTCAGTCAAAAGGATGCACCCAAGGATCTCGATGGCCACATGTAGCCTCTAGGCTACCTGTTCCTACCCCTGTTCTATACCATAAAGCCTTCTTTGATTTCACTCTCCCCCTCAACCCAAGATTTTGTTTTATTTTCTAAATTAATTATATTGATTTCTATATTGATTTTTATATTTTCCAATGTATCTTCTTTCCTCTCCGAGGAATACATCTCTTATAATAAAGAATAAAAATCAGATGGAAAAAAATTCAGTGAAACTAACATATTGAAAAATCTAAAGTAATATGCATTATTCTATACCCATAGTTATCCATTCCTGCAAAGAGTTTTGGCCTTCCCTCAGTTATTACTAGCTCCCTCAGTTTACCTGGTATTCCTGAGTATACCTTTGGTATTCTTGAACTCTCAGGATAAAAGGAGATCTGTCTCTTTCTAGGGGAGTGTAGACAAGAAATGGGTAGTTTGGGAAGGCAAATATGAGTCTTAAACTGTAGCATTGGAAGGAATACCTACATTAGTTTGATCATATATCCATTTGGGTATTTAACTAATACAAATATCAGACATACCAAAGGAAGTTGAAAACAGGAGGAAAGTTCATACACACATACACACACCAGCTACTTCTTGGGATTGCTAGGCATTGGAAACAAAACCTTTTGTCCATAAATTAAGGAATTACTGAACAAACTGTGACATGTGATTGTAATGGAATATTGTTGGACAGAAAGAAATGAGAAATACAAGGAATTCAGAGAAACCCAGGAAGATCTCTTTGAACCGATGCAGAATGAAATGAGCAAAATCAGAAGAAAAAATATAATGACTACTCTGATATAAATGAAATGAATACAGTTTTTCTGCCCCAACTTTTGCCTTCATGCTTGGGACTTCAAAATAAATAGTGATATTCCCTCAAACACCGTAACTTCTCACCTCTTCAAACTACTCAACACCCTCAGTTGCTTCTTTCCTCAGATTGAAGGATTGGAGGGTACAGCAATAAACACCTCTCACAGTCCCCTTTGCTAGGTGACACAATGGAGCTGGGTGGCTCAGTGGATACAGCACTGGTCTTGGAATCAAGAGGTCTTATCTTCATGGGTTCAAATCTGGCCTCAGACTCTTATTAGCTGTGTGACCCTGGGCAAGCCACTTATCCCTGTTTGCTTCCCTGCTTTCCTCATCTGTATAATAAGCTGGAGGAGGAAATGGCACATTGCTCCATTATCTTTGCCAAAAACAACCCCTCAAAATGAGGTCACAAAGAGTTAGATATGAATGAAACAAATAAAAAACAACAAAAAGTCTCCTTTATTGAAGGCTCAGAATTTTGCAACTACCTTTTTCCTCTTATCTTCCATAAAAATGAAACTCCACTGGAGGTCTTATTATAGTATTATAGATTTAAGTTTGATTATCTGGGAGATTTTTTTCCATATATGCTGATGCCTCACAGGGAGTGTGGAAACACTGAGGTAGAGATGAACTTGTTTGGTTGTTGATGCCATTAGATAATAATATTTCTTCAGTATGCCTAATGTCTGCACCAATCCCTAAGCATCCAAGGTTAACAAAGGAATCAGGTAATATTTCTAATTATCTTCTAGAATAAAATGCAAACTTCCATGAGAAGATCATAGGTTTAGAGGTAAAAGGGACCTCAGAGATGTTCTTTTTCCAATCCTTCCCTTTAGAAATGAGAAAGGTTAAGTCATTTGTTCAAGGTCACACAGGTAGTAGGTACCATAACAAATAGGATATGAACCTGGGTCCTTTTACTCTAGAGCCTACAGCAGATTATCTACTAGACTTCAAATATTCATTCAATTACAGAAGATTCTGATTGAGTATAAGTCAAAGATTTGATGTGATACAATGGAAATATACTTTAGAGGCACCAGTGAAGCAGCGAGAAGACTTTGGCTTTGGTGTCAGCCTCTGAGTTCAAACCTGACTTCTACTCTTACTACCTGTATCTGCTGTTGTTCTCTTGTTTTAGTTATGTATGACTCTTCATGACCCCATCTGAGGATTTCTTGGCAGAGATACTGAAGTAGTTTCCCATTTCGCAAATGAGGAAACTGGCGGCGAACAGGGTTAACTGATTTGCCCAGGGTTACACAGCTAATAAGTGTTTAAGGCCAGATTTGAACTCGGGAAGATGAATTTTCTTGATTTCAGGTCCAACACTCAATCCACTATGGTGCCACCTAGCTGCTCGGTTACCCATATAACCTGTGGCAAATTTTTTAAATTTTCTGACCCTCAGTTTCCACTTCTGTAAAATGAGGGAGTAGAACTAGATGACCCCTCAGGACCCTTCCAACTCTATATGTAAGATTATATATTTTGGGGTAGGTAGGTGGTGCAGTGAATAGAGCACTGACCCTGGAGTCAGGAGGACCTGAGTTCAAATTTGGCCTCAGACATTTAACACACTTACTAATTGTGTGACCTTGGGCAAGTCACTTAACCCCAATTGCCCTGCCTTCCCCCCTCCAAAAAGACCAAAAAAAGAGAGTACATCTTTTATTTTTATTTCTGTCTGCTGAGCTTAATATGTGTTTGTTGAATTTAATTCCCTGTGAGAGGTTTACAATACAAATAAGACTTTATCTATATATGTAATAAGTATATAAGGATTGAATCCCAGTTCCTCCAACTCCAATCCAGTCCTCTTTTCACCTCATCTCATCTAAATTGCAACTCTGTTGTATCATATCAAGTTCTTGGCTACCCCACCAGACTCATCTCTAACTAAATGAATAGGCGGGGCTGTTCATGCCCTTGAGGGATTTAATTGTCCAATTAAACATGGAAGCATTCTGCCAAGTCCTCCATATTTAACCATTTTTGTAGCAGGTCCATATCCTTGAGGGGCTCCTTCATCTTGGTCAGTTCCCTTCCCCCACCTAGTCTGATGTTTTACCTTCAGCCAAATTGCCTTCATTTAAACTCAATTAACTTTGAAAAGGAAAGGTACAGCTGCAATCCCATTTCCTGAACTTAAGAGGAGATTCTCTTAATGTTTCCATTACTGATCTCACCCTGCCCCCCTCCACTTACTCAAGGTTTGAAAATGAGTAAGATTTGACAAGTTTAAAGGTTCCAATAAACTTTGTTCATAAAACCTGTTACAGAACTTCCTTGGAACTCAATGGTGCAGCAGCAACCACCTTCTCCATCATGTAAACACTCTAGGGGTCTTGGTTCCTGTGTATTTTTGTCTTGGTTGGGGGGGGGGGTGTTAAAATTTCCATTTGGAGTTTTTCCCTCACTGAATGGGAGGACACAAATAACTCAACTTTTTTTTTTTTCTCTATCCCCCAAATCAATTGAAATCTAGCCCAGACGACTGCACAGAAGATAAAAATAACTCACACAGCCCAGGAGTTCTGCTGTACAAGGTTCAGACTTCAGAAGTTTAGCAAATGCAACATTTCTAAACTTGGGAAGAGGAACTTGTAAGCAGTACCTTTAGTGAGCTAAATAAAAGGCAATATATGTACTCCAATCCCTCCAGTGAACTACTACATCAGGTGTTGTGTATGCAACTGTAGAATATAGAGCCTTACATACAGAAGGTAAGCACCATGAGGGCAAGGGATGTTTCATTTATATGTTTGCATCCTCTCTGCCTAGTGCAATGGCTAGTACATAGTAGATGGTTAAAAATATTAGTAAATTAGATTCATGTGATCATAGATCCATAATTGGAAAGGATCTCAGAGACCGTCTGGTCCAACCTACTCATTTTAGATCATAGGAAAGAAGAAAGAAAAAAAAAACGCATTAATTAAGCACCTACTATGAGTCAAACATTAAGATAAGTGCTTTAAATATCTCATTTGATCTTCACAACAACCCTAGGAGGCAGGTTATTCCCATTTAACAAATAAGGAAACTGAGGCAGGAAGAGGTTAAGTGATTTGCTCAGGGCCACACAGTCATGAGTGTCTTTGGTTGGATTTGAACTTAAGTCTTCCTGACTCCAGGCCCACCCTCCCTACTACTGTACCACCTAGCTGCTATGATCAGAGGATCATAGATAAAGAACAGGAACTTCAGAGGCCATCTAGTTCAACCTCCTCATTTTACAGATAAGGAAAGTGAGGTCAAGAAAGGTTAAGTGATTTCTCAAAGTTAGAAGTGGGATTTGAGCCCAAATCCTCAAATTTCAGGGTAAAGTGTTCTTTCCTCAAACTCTAGGAGGTCCTACCTACCAAGCTAGAAAGGTTGTGAGTGGAGATTGGGTCATAGACCAGATTTCTATTGTCTGAAGCCTGATCTAGCTGACAGAAAAACTCAGCACTGGGCTGGCTGCAAGGTGATTCTTTTGGCTATAGAGAACTCTTTAAAATGAACTATGTTGCTGAGTGCATAGGGCACCAGGGTCTAGAAGAACTAAGTTAAAATCTGGCTGTAGACACTTCCTAGCGGTATGACCCTGGGTGAGTCATATAATCTCCATTCGCCTCAGTTTCCAGATCTGTAAAATAAGCATCATACTAGTACCCACCTCCCAGGATGTCTGTGAGGATCAAATGGGCTAACTGTAAAGCATATAGCACAGTTTCCAGGACATAGTAAGCCCTGTAAATGTCAGTTATCATTATTAATTATTATTATCTACACCAAGTTGTGGTCATTCTGATCACCTGTGGTGAGAATGCCCACAAAGAGGAAGGTACAGATCTTGCAGGTAAATATGTCTCTAAAGGGAGGAAATAAAATTCTCTTGTCATAATCCCTGAATTGCCCCAATGGCAATTCTACTATATCCTGCTTGTGTCAAAAATATCAGGACATGGAGGAAAGCCTCCCCTTCTGATGTACATAATGGAAAGTAGAGAAGAAAGGCGGGAGTTGGCATTCATCAGTGAGTTGGGTAGTATAACCTTTCTTTAGGATGTGTTAGAGGGAATACATAGGAGTCTCCATTGATTAGGGATGTAGGAGAAATCTGCCTTTAGGATAGATCCCCCAAATTTACATAGTGGGGGAAACTAAGAGGCACAGTTAAGAGAGCACCAGCCCTATAATCAGGAGGACCTGAGTTCAAATCCAACCTCAGACACTACACACTTAACTAGCTGTGTGACCTTGGACAAGTCACTTACCCCCAATTGCCTTGCCTTCCCCCCTCCAAAAAAAAATAAAAGAATTTACATAGTGCTTTAGGGTTTGTGAAGTACCTCATATACATTACCTCCTTTGATCCTCAAAACTAGGTGAGTGAGAAGCTATTATTATCCCCATTTTACAGAAGAAGGAAAGGTTACCTGATTTGCCCAGGGTCACATAGCTAGCTAGTATTTGGGGCAGGATATTGAGTCAGAACTTGTAGATTTCAAGCCCAATGCTCCATCCACTGTACCAAGAAGTCAAGTGTTCAGCACGTTTCATTGTTTTATACCTTTCCTTTTTAAGGCAGTAAAGGACTGGAAATGAAGTAGATGCCCATTGACTGGGGAACTGCTAAACACACTGTGGCATACCTTTGCTTGGCATTACATTACAGCATGTCATGGAATGCTGCTGCACTAGTAGAAATGGCGAATATGAAAAATTATGAGAAGTTTGGGAAAATACTGATAAACTGATTCAGCATACACAAGAAAACTAACAATGTAAATGGCAAGAAGGAAAAAAAGAGGAAATGAATGGGGTCAAGCTTTTCCCCAAGGAATATATAAAAGATACAAGAAAATGAATCGACCTCCTTTTCTTGCAAAGGTGGGGGCCTGTGGGTAAGGAACATTGCATAGGATGTGCTGGCTGGTTTTGTTGAATGGTTTTCTTTCTTTCACCCTCCTTTCTCTTTTTATTTAATTTCACTTTGTTCCAGGGTATGGTTCACTGGGCAAGGGAGGGTGTTGTGATATATTTAGAAATGAAGATTATGGAAAAATAAGTTCTAATTATCTTAAAAGGAAAATAACTTAGGAATCTGCACTGATTGCAGATGCAGAGGAAGCCTTCCTCTGGGAGAAGGGTGGGGGTCATTAAAAGGAAGCACGGCATGGATGGTGGACCAAGGGCTGGACTTGGAATCAAGAAACATGGATTTGGATCCCCCCTCAGACACTTACTGGACATGTCATCAAGACAAGACCTCTCGGAGCTGTAGTAGCCTCGTCTGTAAAATGGATATTTAAAAAGTACTTATGTTATATTTATGTTGTGACTTTTGTCTATATAAACCTCCAGACCTATATGCTCAGGGCTGCTTTATTTAGGTACATTACCCCCCTGGCAGTCCCCAGGTTATTTATGCTACACAATTAAAACTTACTTAAAATGATTAAGGGTCTCACTCATTGTCATTCACTACAACACTTAAATACTATTAAGAATCTGGTTCACACCCTCATCATGTCTCATCTGGACTGTTATAAAAACCTATCACTTGTTCACCCTTCTTCCTGTCTCTCCTAACAAGACCTTTTCTGACAGTCCCTCTACTGTATCTTGAAAGGATGGCCAATTGACTTATGAGGTCTATAGATGGCACACTGGATAGAATGCTGGAGCTGGAGTTCAAATCCTACCTCAAACACTTATTAATTGTATGACCCTGTTTAAGTTATTTGACTTTTATTAGGCTTAGTTCCCTCATCTGTAAAATGAGGGGCATAGATTAGATGGCCTTTAAAGTCCTCTCCTGGGATGATTGGGAGTGTGAAAGCAATGGATTATCTCCTTTGCCGAGAAGGAAAATGGGGCCCAGAGAGATTTCTGTGGCAAAAAAAGGACCAGCCTTCTGATGATAAGTCTACTGCTTAAGTTATACTGGTCCTCTGGCAAATGGTAATAGGCTTAATAAATGCTCATCAGACTGAAATCAATTGAACTCACAAAGACAATGTCTATTCTACCTTGTATGCCCCCATAGCACCTAGTACAGGTGGTTACTCCAAATTGTAGGTTGAATGAATGAATCAACTAATCAATAGTTAAATCAATCAATACACTTCTCAAAAACCTTCCTAACTTCCTCTAATTAATGTCAGATAGACCAAAACCTGATATTCAAGACCCTCTAGAACTGGATCCCAAATGGTATCTACAAACTTATCTCCTCCTCCTCCTTTTTCTCCTCCCCCCTCTTTCTCCTCCTCCTCTTCCTCCCCTCCTCCTCCTCCACCCTCTTCCTCTTCTCCCCTCTTCCTCTTCTCCTCCTCCTCCTCCTTCTCCT
>NW_027185575.1:5007855-5066142 GCF_028583685.1 Petaurus breviceps papuanus
ATGCTCGGTTTGTAGGTTAGGGGAGCTGGGTTTGAATGTGATCTTTACTGTGTGAGTTTGGCAAAGCTAGGCAGCCCAATAAATATAATGCTGAACTAGAGTCAGGATGGCCTGAATTCAAATTCTGCCTTGGACACATACTGTCTCTATGACCCCGGCAAGTGATTTAAGTTCTTTGGCCTCAGTCTCTTCATCTGTAAAACTGGGAGGGGAGGGAAACTTTCTGATCTCTTCCAGCATTCCATGATCCTAGATATTTCCTCTCCCTGGGACTCAGTTTCCTTTTCTTCATTATCAGGAGGTAAAACAAATGACTTTTCTGTTCTCTTCCAATTCTCAATACTGTAATCTTTAGAAATATGAGGGCTTTTCGCTATTAACCACTTTAAGGTTTGCCAACCTAAGAAGCTGATGACATGATTTGGCAGGAGGTACAGGACTAAGGAAAGAAACTGGACCCTGGCTCCTTTTCCATTCCTTTCCAATTTGGAGAAGGGTTAGAGAGGGACAACTCCAAGGGCACTGATGCTGTTGCTACAAGAACAAGGAGAGAAAAAAAAAAAACCAGGAACAGATAAGACCAGAGAACATGCAGTAACATAATTTGCCCAAACAAAGTGATGTGATTCCTTAAGGCTGCTTTTCCATTTGTTCCTTTTATTACTGCTCTTTTGTGGCAATATGAGTCCCTTCCTGCCCCTCCCAGCATGCACCTCCTGAAATTTGTTTTCTCATTTAAACACTCAGAAGGGTCATTTAAAAAACTAAAAGTCTCACAAACCACAGTTCACCTTCTTTCTGGATTAACTTTACTCAAGTCACTTCCACGCATTTCATGGAAAGATTTATGCTCCCAAAGACTGATGTTATTCTTGTAGGTTGGTCGAGCACACAGACAGATCCATGAGGCAAGTAATGGAGAATCCATCCTCTCCCCCAAGCATGGTCGAAGTCCCTAACACTGCATAGTCTAAGGATATCTGCACCCCCACGCCCACCCCAAGACAGTCATTGGATTAATAAACAGAAGGATTTGTTATCTATTATATGGTACGAGTTGCTTTCCACCCACAAAATTAATCCAAGACTCCACAGACTGTGCAGCTGAATTTCCAAGCCTCCCACTCACGAGTTTGAAAGCTGAATTCATGGGGCTTCATTGATTGCTATTGTTTGAGAAGCCATAAATAACAGACTGCATTTAAACAATCTACCATAGGGATGGATTGAGGCTGTGACATGCAGATTCACTGACAGTGATATGAAGTATGCATCCACACATACCCCAAGTACCTGACAGAAAACATTTTGTAAAGAATTTTGCGAAGACATCAAACTTAACCAAGACATTGAATTCATCGTTTATTTAACACCTATTTTATTGCAGGGCACCCAGGACACTGAGCCTTCAAGGAGTCTACATTCTAACTGTGGAGAAAACAGACACAGACACATAGCCTTTTGTATACCCAGATGATACTAATTAACTCAACACTGTCTTATGGTAGAGAGATAAGGGAAGGCAGTAGCAGCTGAGAAACCAGGTCAGGCCTCAAATGGAAAGTGGAACTTGAACCTGGAAAGATGCCACGATGACCAAAAGGTAGAGGTGAGGAGGGAGTAACATTGTAGGCCTAGGGGATGCCCAGTGCAAAATCATGGAGATGAGTGAGACACGGGGCAATGTATGTAAGACATCTCTAAGGCAGGGGGGAAGGGAAAGAAAAAAAGGAAAAAAAAAAGAAATGTATATGATAACTGTTTTATATTTTAAAAGAGTAGCAAATTTTACATAATAGATTTGCAGTTTCGTGTATAATCATCTTTTTTATTACACTATGTCATGGAAATGCATGTTTTTATTCCAAAAATAAAAAAAATGTTAAAAACAGTACAGCTAGACCTTAGATTGTATGGAGTGGAATAAAGTATAAACCTGGAAAGGGGGACTGGGTTTGGGTTGTGAATATCTTTGAATCCCAGATAGAGGACTTTATATTTGATCCTAAAGCCCAAGGGAGAACAATGAAATTTATATAGCATCATAGACTTAGAGCTGGAAGAAATTTCGCTGACCCTCTAGTTTTACCTGTTCATTTTACAGATGGGGAAACTGAGGCCCAGGGAGTTTAAGTGTCTTGGTGAAGGACATAGGGGTATATCAGTGATGAAATTTGAGTCTGAGTTCTCTAACTCCAAAGTCAGTGAGGTTTCCACTGTTCCATCTTGCCTCCCAAGGGAAAAGCATGGTCAGATCTTGTGTTTTAGGGATAGATAGTACTTTGGCAGCTGTGTGATAGATGGACTGGAGAGGAGACACTTGAGTCAGGAACACCAAGAAGAAGACTGACTATTGCTATAACCCCAAGGAGATTCTCTCTTCAAGGTCATTGCCAGTCTGTATAATGCCAGATAAAATGTGGTTCTCTCAATCTTCACCCTAATTCACCTTTTTGCAATATCTGACACCTGTGATTGCCCTTCATCTTGAATAGCCAGGCTTCCGTAACATTAATCTCTTAAACCACTCCTTCTTAGATCCTATACTGGATAACTATTCATCTCTAATCTCTTGCATACATGGTTAATGCATTTCTGCCAAAGGTCATAACAGGCAGGAAAATAGTGTGAAGACTTCCATGGAAAACCTCTGAATTCTAATTTTTTTTTTCTAAAATTGGCCAAGAGAATTTCAGGTGTTTTTCAAAGTATTAGTGAAGGGAATGTTGATCAGTGATTGTCCTTGAGGAATGTGGATTTCAAATGAACTAGGAGTTGACAGCATAGAGATCATTGGTCTAGAAGCAGTTTCTGACAAGGATGTGTGAGAAAAAGTATAAAGGACTGAGTTCTTTAAAGATATGTTGAGGAACGGACACCTGCCACTACCCCTGCTGATTAAGGGTGGCTTGTAACAGAACAGGAATGGAGGGAAAGAGAAGTGCCTAGTGGAAATCTGACTGAGATATTGACAGGTAGAATGGGGGCGTGTGCGGAGAGGATAGAAACATTGCAAGAAATAAGACAGACTACTTAAGAGAAATACTTTGTATATGAGAGAGAGAGAAAGAGAGACAGAGAGACAGAGAGACAGAGAGAGAGAGAGAAAGAGAGAGAGAGAGAGAGAGAGAGAGAGAGATGGGGTAGAAATTAGAGAGAAAGAGAGAATGACAGAGAAGCAGAGAGAGGAGGTAGAGAAGAGAGGATAAGAGGAGAAAGAGGAAGAGAACAGAAGAAAAAAGAGAAAGAGGGGAGAAAGGACAGAGAAGGAAAAGAAAAAAAGGATAAAACAAGAAAAGAAAAAGGAAAGAGATCATTGGAAGAGGAAACAAACAGATGCTCTGAGGTATATTTATAAGTGAATATTAAGTCAGGGAAGGGCAGCTAGGTGGTACACTGGGTAAAGTGCTGGGACTAGAGTAAAGACCTAAGATCAAATCCAGTGTCAGACACTTACTAGCTGTGTGATCCAGGGCAAGTCACTTAACCCTGTTTGCCTCAGTTTCCTTATGTGTAAAATAAGCTGGAGAAGGAAATGGTAAATCACTCCAGTATCTTTGCCAAGAAATCCCCTCAAGTGGGCTCACAAAGAGTTAGACACAATTCATTGACTAAACAGCATAATTAAGCCAGGGAAGATATGATTTTCATCCCAAGTGAAAAGTAGACAATATTGCAGATCTTATCAATCTCACCTCTTCCCTACAACTGTCCCAGAGTGGAATGGGCCACCTAAGGAGGTGATGGTTTGGTGCCACTAGAGACCCTCAGGATTTACTATGCTGTCCACTTGCCCTGAAGATCACAAAGTCACAGAATCAGAGAGTTGAAATGGACCTCAGAGATGGTACCAAATAAAATCTCCTCAGATTCAGTGATTTTGTAATTCTCAGGGTAAGTGGACAGTGTCAGCAAAGCTAATGAAATACTACAGAATGAAAAATATGGCCTCACTAGAACAGGAGATCAGGCTGACGAGGGAGCCAATTACAGGAACTGAAATGGGTAATTTTAACTGGGAGCCATGCCTGGCTCTCAGAAAAATGGAGGCTCTTCAGATGGTGAGAGTGGGAGAGACTTACCCAGGCCAGGCAGGTGAAAACAGAGGGAGCTGGATGACTAGGTAGCTTTTTTTTTTTCATTCAAACCACATTAAGCTCCAAGATCTTCTTTCCTAAGAGCTAAAATTTTGTCTCTGACTTTAAATATCTCTATGGGAGAGCTCCCCAGAATGCAGATTATGAATATGACTTTTAAATGTGGTAAAAAGTATTTGTGCAAGTCAGAGACAGAGAGATTAAGAGAGAAAGAGATACAGAGGAAGAAGCAGGAAAAGACAGTGAGAGACAGAGACAGAAACTGAAAGCAGGAAATGAGGAGGGGAGGGAAAGGCAAGAAAGGAGAAAAGGGAGAGAGATAATAACAATTCACATTTCTATGTCACCATAATACTGACACATTTATTTTTTCTCACAATAGCCCCATGAGGTAAGTAGTATATTGTTATCCCCATTTTACAGATGGGAAAACAGGCTCAGAGGATGAAATCACTTTTGTTCAGGGTGAATGAATTTTTGACCCTAGGTCTCTTTCCATGCAGTAAGTTGTCTCTCAAACTGAGGAAGCAGAGATAAAGAATGATGGAGACAGGCTGACAGACAGAAGGGGAGTCTGACAGAAAATGGCAAAGAGAAGATAGCAGAAAACACCACTAAACAGAGAGTAACTGGGAACACAACAGCACCGTACAGCTCACCAAGAAATACAACCAAGCAGAACATGCCTACCCCCACCCAGTTCCCTTTTATAACTTCTCCTTTCCCTTCACTGGAAACCTTTTCAAACAAATAATATGTATTCACTGCATCTAATCGAGTAGCCTTTTTACAATCCTTACTTTTTCATGCATTTATTAAGTACCTACTATGTGCCAAATACTATCCTAAGAGTTTTACAAATACTATCTCATTGGATCCTCCCAGCAATGGTGGGAGGTAGGTGTTGCTATTATCGCCCCCATTTTACAGATGAGGAAACTGAGGCAGAGAAAGTTTTAACAGTGACATGCCCAGGATTACACAGCTAGGCAGTCTGAGGTTACATTTGAACTCAGATCTTCCTAACTCCAAGTCCAGGATTCTAACCTCTCTACCACCTAGTTCTTTGATGCCTCTGAAGGACCTGTTTTCTTCCCACCCTTTTTTTTCTTTAATGCATTTCATTTCATTCAGTTTAGTAAGCATGTATTAAGGACTTTGCTATATGCTTCATCTCTGACATGGACTGGCTTTGTGCCCTGGGCAAGTCACTTGCTCGGTGCTTCAGGCACCTCTTTAAGAGTATAAATCCCAAAGAAGTTGTTGATCTGTATCAGGAAGAGGAGTTTCCTCATTTCTGATTTCCTCATATCAGTAAAATCACAAACCCAGTCCCTAGCCCTCCCCTATGCACAAGGCACTGTGCTAGATGTTGGAAATATTAAGACAAAACATGAAACAGATCATGCCCTCAGGAAGCTTACAATCTCTAGGAGGGGGAATGAGATAACATGTGAAGAGAAAAGTACATGCAAAATATAATCATAGTAGTTTCTTCAGGGAATACAGAGGTCTAATACAAAAAAAAAGTTTTAATAATAGAACAGATCGTGTTACAGAGGACACAATGGAAGGGAAGGGTTAAATCAGTCTGGGTCGTGTAATAGGTGGCATTGGCATAGATGGATCTGAGGGAGCAAGGAATGGTGAACAGGGAAGGGAGATTCAGCCTGGGCCATCCATCACAAGGATCTTGAGAAGTGACATGAGAATGGATTAGTAGATAGCCATGTCCTATATAGTACCTACTATAATATTGATGTGATTATTCATCCTTGGTCAAAAGGTAGCAAAATGGTGGTGGTGGGGGGGGGTGGTATTAAGAAGTCTACACTGTGGTGGGAAGGCAGATGACAATGTCCCTGCTCGTGCCTGGTGGTCAGAGTTGTTCTGGGTTCTGGATACTTACAGCAGGAAAAGGTACGTTTATATAACTCAATCCACAGTCAAATCATTGTGTTTAGCACAGTGCTTGGCATACAGTAAGCACTTAATAAATGTCAATTAATAGATTTATTGGAATCAGTTTTACCCCCGGTCTCATGCAAGGACTAAATCATGCTAGGTTACTCCATGGCACTGATTTCTCTTGATTTCCACCCTCTACATGGCAGTCAAATGGGGTTAGTCATCATTCTCCAAAATATTTTTGCCTTTGCATCTTGGCTCATGCAAATCCTTCTACATTAAATGAACTTCCTTTCTACAATTTGTCTCTTCGAAATCCTAGGCACCCTCTAAGCCCCAGCTCAATTACAGCTAGTTAGCTAGCATTTATATTACAGAGTGCTTTATGAATGCTATTTCATTTGATCTTCACAATAACCTTGTAAATTAGGTGCTATTATTATCCCCATTTACAGATGAGAAAACTGAGGCTGGGAGGGTGTGACTGGCCCAAAGTCACAGAGCACTTAAGTTTCTGAGGCAGGATTTGAATTTAGATCTTCCTACTTAACTAATCCAACTCATCCTCCAGCAAAAAGTCTTTCTTGTCCTCTAATTCCAAGGCACCTTGTTTATATCTCTCTTCTTTCACCTAATCTACCTTTGATTTACAATTACTCTAAATTTCTTATGCCAGAGGAGCATTATGATCTATGGAGTGAGCAGTGAAGTGAGTGGGAGTCAAGAGACTTAAATCCTGACTCTGACAGGAACCCAACACAAGTGACACCCCCTCTCTGGGACCCTTCCTCCTTTTCCCTCCCTGCCCCCCCCTTCTCCTCTCTATCTCTATTTCTCTGTCTGTATCTGTCTCTGTCTCTCTCTCCTCTCTCTGTCTCTCCTCTCTCTGTCTTCCTCTCTCTGTCTCTCTCTTTCTGTCTCTCTGTCTCTGTCTCTCTGTCTCTCCATCTCTCTGTCTTTCTGTCTCCCTCTGTCTCTGTCTCTCTCTCCATCTCTCTCTCTCTGTCTCTGCCTCTCTCTCTCTCTGTCTCTCTCTCTCTGTCTCTGCCTCTCTCTCTGTCTCTCTCTCTCTCTCTGTCTCTCTCTCCCATCTGTAAAGTAAAAAGATTGAAATAAATTAAGTCTAAGATCCCTTCAAGATTTAGCAATCTATTCCATGAGGTCTGGGATTCTTTCTGATTTATTTTTTACTATCACAAAAAGTTTAAATAGAAGCTCTCTAGCTTCTGGGGAAGGTTTAGGAGAGGACACAGACCAAAAGCATTCAAATGGGAGCTAGATCAAGTGTATAATTTTGTGAGACTATAATACTTTACCTGGGAGGAGTTCATAGGAACATATAGTTAGAGCTGAAGTGACTTGAGGCCACCTAGTCTGATCCCTTCATTTATAGAAGAGGAAAGTCAGGCCGGGGGACAGAAATGACTTGGCTATAGTAATCACTTCTAGTAAGCATTGGAGGTGGGATCTGAGCCCAGGTCTTCGAAAGCTAGATACAGTGCTCATTCTACTGCACCAGCCTAAGTTGGCAACAAGGCACTGTTAGGGATTCACACTGTGACATATAGATGATGACTTTGTTCTGGCTTTGAAGGTGTCTTCATAAAGTAGAACAAATCTGATTTAATGCCACATTTGGAGATCATAGATTAAGTTATAGTAAGGCATACACTTGAGACTCATCTGTGGACTTGGACTTTAAAAAAAAAGAAAGCAGCCACAGATACCTTGCATCTCCCCCTTGTTCTTCCCCTCCCCTCTCCTCCCTTCCTCTTTCCTCCCCTTCCCTCTCTCCCTTAAGTCTTTGCCTGTCCCTGTCTCTGTGTCTGTTTCTTTCTGTCTCTGTCTCTGAATGTTCCAAGTTAAGGAAATAGGATGAGTAAAGGATTAGAAATCTTTCTTTCTCTGTTTCTATGTGCCTCTCTCCCTCCCTCATCATTTCCCACAAGCACACATGTCATTTCTTCATAAACAATGCCCATATCTATGCAGACCCAATCTTTCTCTTAAGCTACAATCATTCCTTACCAACTGCCTGTTGAATATCTCCTTAGTGTCTCAAATTCAACACTTCTAGCACAGAACACATCATTGTCTGACTCAAATTTACCAATTTTCTTCCAAATTTCCCTATCTATTTCACATGAGGGAGGAGGCATGGTGTTCCTAGCCACAGAGATCCAAAACTTCAGGTGTATATACATGGTTCTTCCTTCTGCCTCACCTTCCCACCCTGAATCAGTTGCAAAGTTGTTAGTTCAATTTCCGTGAAACCTTTTACTTCCAGGACTTCTCAACTTAACAGCTATTCTCCTAGTTTAGGTACACATTGCCTCTTACCTGGAGCCTCTGAGCGGAGCTCTCTATTTCCATTCTTTCTTCCTCTCCAATGTATCGATCCTCTAAACCAAGGAGTCCACAGACAGATTTTTAGGGTGTCATGAACTTAAGTAATATGTAATAATAAAATGATATATAATAAACTTAATGTCTTTTTGAAATTTATCACTTCCTTCAATTATTTACAAATATTATTCTGAGAAGGGTTCTATAGGTTTCACTAGACTGCCAAAGAGTCCATGACACAAAGAAGGCTTTAAATAACTATCAAAATAATCTTCCTAAGGTACAAGTCTGACCATGTTACTCCCTTCCGAAAAATGTTCAGTAACTCGCCATTGCCTCTAGGGGAAAAAAAAAAACAGTAATCCTTAGCCCAACTTTTAAAGTCTTCTGCACTCTGACTCCCACCTTTCCAGGATTATTAAATTCTCCTCCATTACACAAAATTTATATTTCAACCAAAGTGGAAAACTATTCCCCAAATTCAACCTTTCATACTTTTCCTCTCTGTATTCACACAAACCATCCCCTGTGCCTCAATGTAGCCCCTCCTCATCTCTGCTTCTCTATTTCCATGTCTTTAAGGCTTGACTCAAGTGACACTTCCTCTGTGAAGCCTTCCCTGATTTTACCATGATGAGTTTCCTCACTTTTTTCAATTTTCCTTGATATATATATATATATATGTTCATATATACAAACATATACACCCATACACCTATATATCATAAGGAAAATATATATAAATAAAGGTGCATAAATATTATATATATATATATATACACATAAACATATGCATGTGTGTTTTGCCACTCTAAAAAATATATATAAGCTCTTTGGGGGCAGGAACTATTTCATTTGTGCTTTTATATGCCCCATTCCTAAAATAGCATATTGTACTGTCATTAATTGGGAGATTAATAAATATTTGCTGAATTAAGAGAGAAAGAACCACACACAGAGGGTGTGGGGCTACACACAGAGAACTGGGCTTGCATCCTTGGAGGAAAGTCTACACATCTTGAAATCCAAGGAGGCAGCCACATGGTGTGGTGGGTAGAGCAGTGGACCTGGACTCAGGGAGACCTAGTTCAAATTCTGACTCAGACACTTAGTTTCTTTGCATCAGTTTCCTCATTGGCCAAGGGGTTGGATTTGATGTTGCCTTCTACCTTCAAATGCACAATCTTATGGAACTGTGTAGTCCCAAGAGTAGAGTTAACCACAGGGACCCCCCAGATGACATAGGATGAAGTTATCAGTGAGTGGATCAATGAGGCGTTCTCAGACCAAAAGAGGAATTTGGGAGTCAAGCCTCCTGGACATAGAAAAGTTGCTAGACAGTACTGAATTCCGGAATCAGGCCTCTTGGAGAGAAAAGGGAAGACTTTCTGGAAAGTACCAAATTCCTGGGTTGATGAGATCACAGATGAATCAAAATATTGACACACTGTCTGGCAAAGGGCCTGGCAAGTAGAAGAATTCTTTATAAATTGAGGTGGAATGAATAAAGGAATGAATAATTAAAGCAAGATATTTCTTAGAGGCCCCAAATGAGCTCAGATCTTGGACTCTGTCCTCTTGAGCTAACTTCTCAAGGACCATGACTTTTATAAAATGGAATTACTATGGATCCAAAGGGCAACTGTAACAGCCTACCTGTAACAGTTGTAAATGCATGGCAAAAACACCTTATTTCTGAAATCTTCAGTCTCTCAAAATTCAAAGAGCTATGCATTAAAGGGACACCATCTCCCTAAAAACAAACCATGACAGGAAGTGTAAGATGGTGAAGAACAATAGATTGGAATAAGCTGTCCATGTTAGATGAAGGAACCAAGAGACTGTTAATTCATGGCTCAAATAAAAGAGACATTTGTTGCACTCAACTATATATCCCAAAATCAACAGCAGGGTGTGTGTGTGTAGGGGGGGTGGGGGAGGTATAAGGGAAGTCCTGTGGACTTCTGCTTGGTCTCCCTGCCTTGAATCTTACCCCACTCCAGTCATCTGCCACTCAACTGTCACAATGATCTTCCTAAAGCATATGTCAACCTCTACATCAGCTCAGGCTCTAACATGAACCTGTCTGGGCTCTTTGTTCTCCCCACCTATAAAGTAAAAAGAATGGGCCAAGTTCACTCTAAGGTTCCTTCAAGAATTAGCAATCTATTCTATGAGAGGTGGACACTATCTCATTTATTTTTGAATACCACAAACTGTTAAAATAGACAATCTCTAGCCTCTGTAGAAGATTTAGGAGAGGACACAGAGGAGAATCCCTCAAGTATGGACTAGATCTAGGGTATAGTTTTCTGGAATTGGAAAATCTTTCCTTGGGAGGAGGTCATAGAAATGTAGAGTTAGAGCTAAAGTAACCTGAGGCCATCTAGTATATGGATCTGCTTATGATATTACACTTTATGTCTAAATCATGTACCCAGTTTGACTTTTATCTTGATGTAATGGTATGAAATACTGGTCTATGCCTAGTTATACTGAACCGCTTTCTAATTTTCCCAGCAATTTTTGTCAAATGACAAGTTTTTGCCTCAAAAGCTTGGATCTCTGGGTTTAAAAACATTATATTACTCTAGTCATTTGCTGCTATTATGTACCTAATCTATTCCACTGATCCACCACTTTATTTTTTGGCAAGTAACAGATTGTTTCCCTGATTACTGCTTTGTAATATAGTTTTTCCCCATACAGAACCCAAATCTACCTCTGTGGAGCTTTATCCCTTGTTTCTGGTTCTACCTTCTGGGGCCAAGACAAACAAAGATAATTCCTTCTAACATGATCATCCTTTTAGTAATTAAGGATCATTTTTTAAAAGCTCATACTTCCAGGGTACTTTAAGCTTTGTTGTTCTTCAGTCATTTTAGTTGTGTCTAACTCTTTTTGCCCCCATTTGGAGTTTTCTTGGCAAAGAAACAGGAGTGATTTGCCAAATTTTTACAGATGAGGAAACTGAATCAAACAGAGAGTTAAGTGATTTGCCCATGGTCACACAGTTAGTAAGCATCTGGGGCCAAATTTGAACTTGTGAAGATCCTGACACCAAACTTGGTCCTCCATCCCCTGTACCAAACTAGCTGCCCACTTTAAGCTTTGTATAGTGCTTCATGCATGTTATTTCATTTGATCCTAACAACAGACCTGGGAGGTAGGTGCTATTGTTGTCTCCATTTTGCATCTGAGAAATCTAAGGCAGTCAGAGGTCAAGTGACTTGCCCAGAGATACACAACTAATAAGTGTCTGAAGCCACGTTTGAATTCAGGTCTTCCTGACTCCAAGACTCACTAAAGTACCACCTTGCTGCCAACAATCATCCTCTCCCCACCTCTATCCCCTTCTCCTTATTCCTTCCAGGTTCCACATCTTCAATCATGGATACGCTATCTGTCAGTGATAGGTAGTGGGTACAGACTCACCCTTGGAGCCAGAAAAACCTGTATTCTAGTCCTGTCTCTGGTACATGACTATTTGATCCTGGGCCAGTCATGTAACTTTCATGTGCTCCAAGACAAAGACAACTATCTCAGATCGTAGGTTTCAGACAAGGTACAAAACAACACTGGTCAGGGCAATCTCTTCACCCACAAGTTTTTACACCAATAAAATCAGAGGTACAATCATTGATTCTGTCCTATCTATTGATTACAACAATAAAAAACACCAAAAAACAGTGCCAGAAAAGACACAGATATGTTCAAAGTTTAGGAATGAAGTTTAATTATTGTCTTAGCTTCTCAATCCCCATACCTGTAAATGTAATGGAAATGTCAGTGAAATATGTGTACTATCCTCAAACTGGGTGAAAGAGGGTAAGGGGCTGCTAGAGAGAAAATGGGTCAGAGCTGAAGGTATTCTCTGGCCAAAAGGAAACCTGCTAGCTCTTAATTGATACATAAATTGCAGAATGGAAGGGATACTGAAAGGGAGTCCAGTGCCCTGATATGCTGAGTACATCACTGTTCCACCCAGTCTGTTGTTTGTGGCTCTTTCTTGTCCATTAATGTCCTCCTAGGAGAGCAGGATCAGAGGAGCGGTCTATGAAGACAAAAAGGTCAAGAGCTTCATCCAGCTTGTGGCACTTGATCAAGAGCTCGGAGCCGGGAGTTTCAGGACATCAGAGTGACATCCTGCACTATTAAATGGAAGTGTGATCGATGACAAGAGCGCAACCTGCCAACAAGACTTCTCACACACTGTCAGTGACAATCACGTTTACCATCTGTCTTCCATTTATCCATTGTGGGTCTGACAGCCTCCTCTCATATTGTTTCATTTTCTTATCACCAAGAAGGCACGGAAGCTTTCACTGGAGATGACTCAGGATCAATAGGAAACCAAACATGGTGATTTCAGAGGCATTAGCTCTCTTAAACTCCCAAATCCCCCAAAAGATATGGCAGGGAGAAACCAGTTAAACCCATGCCCACTGAAACTCTTCTTCCACCTAAGTAATGAGAATTCAATAGGGGGGAAGGGCAAGTGGGACACCTTTTTTTTTTCCAAATTCTTGGTCTCTGACTTACAAATGAAATCATGAGATAAGAATTCTGAGTTGCCCAGATCCAGTGAAAATCCTTTTAATCAAAGTAATCTCAAAATCAGAAACAAGCCTAGTTCTTTTCAATTTCTTGGATTATAGAGAAGGTGCTCATACCATCAATCAGTTTAGATCTGAAATAACACAGCTGAAAGACCAAGAGAAGACAGATGGATAGATAGATACAGATACACATATATACATAGAGAAATCTAAATATGTAATGTGTTTTGTGTCCAGAGTTTTCTCAAGGTGGGGTTAAAACCTCCCATTTTTTTGGTGCTTTTATGTCTTCTGACTTTAGTGGTTAAAAAGAAAAAGGAGGGGGTGTTGTTTTGTTCATTTGCTTGGCATGGACTCATTTCTTCATTACTTTATTTTCTAATTAATACAATGACAAAGCATTTCACAATTTACACAATTTCACAATGATAGAGCATTTCACAATTTACACACAAAGGTCTTAAGGGAAAGCAGTGACACAAACATTTGTTAAATGTTTACCATGTGCCAGGTACTGTGCTAAATGTTAAAAATACAAAGAAAGTATTACACTGTGCTGGTCCTCAAAGAGCTTCCATTCTAGTGGAACAGACTACATGCAAATAATTGGGTAAATACGAGGTATAAACAGAACAGCTGGAAGGTCATCTAAAATGGGAAGTCAGCAGTGAGGGGAATTGGGTGTATCTTCCTCTAGAAGGTGACATTTAATCTGAGTCTGTAAGGAAGCCAAGGAAGTGGGGGTATGAAGACACAAAGATGAAAGATGGCATATCCTGCTTAAAGAGCCTCAATTAGACCAAGTGAATCTGGATCTTAGAATGCATAGAGGGAAATATAATGCAAAAGGACTGAAAAGCTGAGAAGGAACCAGATTATAAAGAGCTTTAAGTGACAAAAGGAGGATTATATATTTGATCCTGAGGGTAACAGGAAACCATTGGAGTTTAATAAATATGGGGATAACATGGTAAAACTTATGGTTTGAGAGTAATTATACATGAGATGTTATGAACAATATTTGACAACAGATTGTATATGTGGGATGAGTAAGACTGAAAAGTCAAGATGACACTGAGATTGTAAACTTGAATGACTGAGAGGATGGTGGTTCCCTCAATTGTAACAGAGAAGCTGAGAAAGGTTTGGTTTTAGACACGTTGACTTGGAGTTGATCATGGGACATTCAGTTTGAGATACCCAAAAGGCAGTCATCCTGATGAACATCTGGTCACTGGACGCAGATGGCTCTGGAGGAAAAGGTGAGGTTGGTGACCTTGCACAGCCCTCCCTCACTCAAATCAAAGTCAACAGCAAGTCATATCATCATCTCCCTGATGTCAGGGTCCTCTTCAAAGATGGACAAACAAAACAACCCAAAAGGTATCTCAAGGTCATATGTAATTCAGATTGGGAGAGAGCCTAGGACTAGATCTATAGGTCTGGAGATATTTGCATTGAGATGATAATTAAGCCAACAGGAGCTGATAAGATTACTAAGTAAGATTATTCGGAGCAGAGGTTCTTACAATTTTGATAAAGATATTTCAAAATAATGGGTTTCCTCTATAATCCTATGTATTTTATATATTTAAAAACATTAAGGGACCTAATGGAGAATACCCAATGGTTCAAGATCTCAGGGCTGTTAACAAAGCTGTCATCCCTATACACCCTATAATCCCCAACCCATATACAATACTTAGTCAGATTCCTGGGGGCACCCAATGGTTTTCCACCCTAGATCTCAAAGATGCCTTTTTCTGTATACCTCTGCACACATACTCACAATATATTTTTGCATTTGAATGGATACTTCCTGGGGAAACAAATCCATGTCAGCTAACATGGACAGTCTTGCCCCAAGGGTTTCAGGATAGCCCACATTTATTTAGCCAAGCTTTGGGAAGGGATTTAAGGGATCTGAAATGAACTGATAGCAGCCTAATCCAGTATGTAGATGATATCCTTATTTGTAGCCCCAATCAGGGAGGCCTCTTTGGCTGCTGCTGCAGAAGCCCTTAATTTCTTTGGTAGTCAAGGGTATAGGGTCTCTTTGGATAAAGTCCAGATAGCACACCAGTCTGTAAAGTATCTGGGCCGTGAACTAACTCCTACCTCTCTCTCCTTAACTTCTGAGAGGAAAAGGACAATATTGTCTATACCTATTCCAGCCACTAAAAAACTACTTCAAACTTTTCTAGGTATGGCTGGGTTTTGTAGGCTCTGGATCCCAAATTTCAGCCTTATTGCTGAGCCTCTCTGTGCTTCTACTCAGGGCCCTGACTCACTCCCTCTAGAGTGGGGTCCTGATCAGACTAAAGCTTTTGAGAGTCTGAAAGCTAAATTGACCACCATGCCAGCATTAGCCCTACGTGATCTAGGAAAACCTTTCACTCTGTATGTAGATGAAAGGGGAGGACAGGCTCTGGGAGTCCTAACAGCAGTCCTTAGGACCTGACCCCAGGCCAGTTGCCTATTTTTCAAAACAATTAGACTCTGTGGCTGCACAATGGCCTGCATGCCTCCAGGCAGTAGCTTCTACAGCCATTCTAATTGAGGAAGCCTCTAAACTTACACTTGGTCAGCTCCTGGAAGTTCCAACTCCACACTTATTTTAGAGCATCCTGGAAACAAAGGGCCATCAGTGGCTGGCTAGTGGCAGGCTCACCAAATATCAAGCCTTGCTCTTAGATACCCCTGACCTAACCCTTCGGGTGTGCCACACACTTAACCCGGCAACCTTCCTCCCAGACAGTGCTCATTCAGATGTCCTGGTTCATGATTGTGAGGAGACCTTGGACTGTGTTTATGCCAGTCAAGCTGATTTGAAAGATTCTCATCTCCCGAACACCGAAGCAGTCTGGTACACTTCTATGTACTCACAGTCTGGTTCAAGCTTTATTGAACAAGGGGTCAGGAAAAGTGGATATTCAGTGGTCAGCCTTTACCAAACCATAGAGGGCAAACCCCTGCCCCCTGGGACCTTTGCCCAGAAGGCAGAATTGATAGCACTCACCAGAGCCCTAGAGCTAAGGGAAAATAAATGAGTAAACATTTTCACTGACTCAGAATATGCTTTCCAAGTTCTACATGCCCATGGAGCAATTTGGAAAGAAAGGGGATATCTCACAGAAAAAAAATTCCCCTATTAAATACACACAGGAGATTCCACATCTCCTCCAAGCTGTTTAAAAGCCCTCTGAGGTAGCTGTTATCTTTTGCAAAGGCCACCAGGAAGGAGAAACTGATCAGGCTATGGGAAATCGCCTGGCAGACACTGCAGCAAAGAATGCAGCCTGCCAGTTGACTATACTGGCTTCTTTACTCCCACAGCTCCCCCATTTCTTCACACCTACATACAGCCCTTGGGAACAGGTCCTTGCTAACTAAGGAAAGGGGATACTCTCTTTTCTCCTCTGGGTGGTTTCAAACACCCTCAGGACAACTTCTTATTCCAGAGGAAAGTCAGTGGAAGCTTCTTTTTGGCTTATACCAGGCCACACACCTAGGGAAGAATGCCCTCTAGTCTCTGATAAAGCCCATTTTTACTGGCAGTAAGCTAGGAGAAACCATCAGACAAGTCTGTTGGGCCTGCCCAACCTGTGCTCAGGTGAATCCTGAAGAGACAGTCAAACCTCCTCCCTTTTTAAAATCTGTTCAGAGAAGGGGTACCTACCCAGGTGAAGACTGGCAGATAGATTTTACACATATGCCCCCATGTAAGGGTTTCAAATTTCAAATTTGTTTTTTTGTTGACACCTTTACTAATTTGGTAGAACCTTCCCCTTGCAGAACTGTAAAGGCTCAGGAGGCATCAAAGTTCCTATTAAAGGAAATCATACCTCATTTTGGCTTGCCTGGCTCCTTACAGAGCGACAGTGGCCCAGCTTTTATTCCACAGATAACCCAGGCAGTGGCAAAGACACTTAAAATCAATTACCACCTCCACTCAGCCTGGAATCCAAAATTCTCTGGTAAAGTAGAGAAAATGAATCATACCCTTAAGCAGGTCCTTACTAAACTATGCATAGAAACCTTAGAAGATTGGGTTAAGAATCTCCCCATTGGGCTGCTCAAAGTCCGAATCACACCTTGGGAAAATATCAAGCTTAGTTCCTTTGAACTCATGTATGGGAGGCCCTTCCTAACCTCTGACATCCTAGTGGACCCAGAACAGCTTTTAATTACCCAATTTGCAACTCAGTTAGGAGCTGTCAGGAATTCTCTGACTGAATATGCCAATAAGTATCTCCTAAAACCTCTCGGCAATGAAAAGGAGTGTCCTGCTGCAGTACAGCCTGGAGATTGGGTCTACTTAAAGTCATGGAGAACCCAAAAGGGAGAAGAGTTAGATATCAAAAGGAAGGGATCCTACCAAGTCATACCCACCACTGCAATGGCAGTAAAACTAGAAGGTCTCCCCAGCTGGACTCATAACTCTAGGATTAAACCAGTAACACCTCTTGGTCCTCCCCCCACACCCCGTCCTGAATATACCTGGGAGCCACTGAAGGACCTCAAGCTAATGTTTAGAAAGGCCCCAGCCCCCTCCAGCAAAAAGGATAAAAGAGGTGAAATTATAACTGCCCTTTTTCTTTTGGCCTTGACATAGTTATCTTTAATGCCTACCAGGGAGATGGTCTTTTATTTATTTATTTATTGATCTATCTATCTATTTATCTATTTATTTATTCATTCATTCATTCATTTATTTTTGGTGCCTGTTTGGTCTTTGTTTACTTAACCTCCTTGGCACGTTTGTCTCCTCCAGTGTTCAAGCTATCAACCTCTGGATGACCACTAAGGCTATGAAAATCTCCAACTGAATCAAAGTTCTCCAGCCCACTGCACCTGGCATCACCCACATTCCAGAGTCTGACCCCTTGAATGTGAAGTCCAACCCCTTGAATGGGACCCAGAGAGGCAGAGACAGCTCTATTCCCCTTGTCAACAGGAAGCACTTTCAGAAGCTGAGACCTTCACCCTTTACCACAAAGGAATTTGGGTCCCATTTGTTTGAGGGGGGAATGATGAGGTATGGGCTCTGGGAGCCCCCTCGAGCTCTCCTTGAGTCTTGAGGTATAGGTCCTTGAACTCTGATTAAATCATCTTATTTGATGGGGCATTTGCATGAGGCAAGTCTGTTACTAGACTTCCCACCTTCTGTTACTAGACTTCCCACCCTATACACCCACCCTTGAACTGGCCTAGCCCACCATTGTTTGTTGTCTTCAGGTGGCCTCCAGTGACTTCCCACCCTAAATCACTCATTGATCTCATTAACTCTTCCTGAAGACCCTCTCCACACTCCTCCCCTAGACCACCCCTAGATTCCTCCCTCAACCTTCTGTATATAAGACCCCATCATGTCTTCATGTGTGTGAGAGTGCCATAGAATAGTGAGAGTGTCATAGAATTACCTAGCATAGGCTTAATCTGTGTCTAATACAAGTGAACTTTTAATAAACTTTACTTTTCTTTGGCTGAGATAAGACTTGAGTAGAATTCATTTGGCAGGACCCAGCATGTTGGTATTTTGGGGTCTC
This sequence comes from Petaurus breviceps papuanus, assembly GCF_028583685.1. NCBI lineage: Eukaryota > Metazoa > Chordata > Mammalia > Diprotodontia > Petauridae > Petaurus > Petaurus breviceps. The sequence goes on from NW_027185575.1 coordinate 5,026,315, forward strand.
CAGAGCAACTCTAACCCTCCTTATGGATAACCTCTTCATTAGCACAGTTGATAGAGCATGACTCTGGAGTCAGGAGGACCTAAATTCAATTCCAGTCTCGTGTACTAGCTGTGTGACTCTGGGCAAATCACTTAACCCTGTTTGCCTCAGTTTCTTCATCTGTAAAATGAGCTGCTGCAGAAGGAAATGGAAAACCACTTCAGTACCTTTGCGAAAAAATGGGGTCATAAAAAGTCAGCTGTTACTAAGGGACTAAACAACAATGAATTTAAAAACATTATTCTAAGAACAAGTCTATAGGTTTCACCAGACTGCCAAAGGTGTCCACAAAAGAAAAGAAAATGTTAAGAACCCTTGACTAGAGTAGAAGAGGGCCCAGGATAGAGGTTTGGAAGATATTCACAGTTGGTAAGCATGGCTGGGATAAAGATCCAACAAAGGAAACTGAGAAAGAATGTTCATCTAGGTAAGAAATTCAGGAAAGAGCAGTGCCCTGAAAACCTGGCAAGGAGAAAGAATCCAGGAAAAGAAGGTAACAGAACCAAAAGTAGTAGGAAGGTCAAAAAAGATGAGAATTGAAAAAAGACCATTTGAATTGGGGATTCAGAGCTCTCTGGTAACTTTGGAGGGGCAGTTTCTATTAAATGGGTGTAGCAGCAATCACCATAGCATACTCAGGGTGGCTGCCAACACAGGTTCCTAGATCTGCTTTTCTAAAGGAAAGTAACTCAAAATGGGTCCACAATCTTACTTTAATCAATCAAACATATATCATTTACCTAGTTCAAGGGAAAAAGTAAGCATCCTGAACTTCAGAGAATACGAACAAATTACAAGCAGAAGTTACAGACAGAGAAACAGATCATCAGGCAGGCTTCCAGCTGTCTGACCATTACATCCATACCTAGTCAGTTACCAGAGAGGGAAGCACCAACATCTGGGTTTTCAAAGCCAGGGGCCTCAACGGCTACCCAGAGTCTCATATGGTCAAATCACACAACTCTTCTCAAAGTGAGCCCCCAAACAAAACCTCACATCAGGGTATATATATACCCTTCTCCTGGATCAGAAAATGTCACAGCCTCTTGACCCACTTCCCAATCACAAAACAACAAGGGGTGGGCATTCCTGAAAAACAAGCCTCCCACCACAGGCTCCATGTAACCACAGTCAGCCTGTTAGGGGGTAGAGTATATTTTCAAATCAGGGAAGGTGCTCAGAGTCACTTAAGCCTATCAAAGGGCCATGGGGCAGGGAAGATCTTCAGATTCCCATTCCCATAACAATGGGTGATCTGGAAGACTGATTACTTCTGTTTAGTAGTTAGAAGAGAGGGAAGGATGAGGAAAGGTTTAGTATAGATGGCTTTCTCAAAGATTTTAGCCTAGAAGGGAAGGAGAGCTATAAGGCAATAATCAGTGGGAGTTTTGTGTTTTAGTGAAGGTTTTGTTTTTTTGAAGAGATTGAATATTTGGGTGAGGATGGAAATGATAGTGGCAGTTATCTGATAGTTCAGTCAGAAAGGATAGGATCAACAGTGATTGCAAAGGGACTGGCTGTCAGTAGGAAAAGGGTCACAGCTTCATTTGACATAGGAGTGAAAGAAATGGCAGAGGAACATGTCTGAATGATGTGAGATGAGAAAAGTAGGAGAAGAGAGAGATTTCCTAAAAGGGCCTCAAGGTTTCCAAGGAAGGCCAGGTCATCAGATGAGAAAATAGGGGAGGAGGTTACAATGAAGGCTTTAAGAGAGAGAAAAGATTTGGAACAGCTGAGGTGGAGAGTGGACTAAAGTATCAGTTGAGAATTGTCTTGCTGTTGTGAATCACCAGTCAAAACATTTTGGAGATTTTTTCCAGCTCCATTTAGCAAGACAACAATAAACACAAAGGATTTGCATGGCAGGGGAGTAATCCAGGGTTGACTCCTGGAAAGGTTTGGAGAAGACCATGGAACAAGGTATAACAGAGCAGAATATAATGCAGAGAGAAGAGAATCACCTAAGGGGTGATATTGGAAAGAGAAGCAGCTAGGTGGTGGCGTGGAAAAGGGCTCTGGATTAAGTGTTGGGAAGATCTGAGTTGAAATACTGCCTTGAATACTTGCTAGCATTGTAATGATGGATAAAATCAATTGTTGAGCATCTTTCAGCCTCAGTTTCTTCCAAAGTAAAAATTGTGAGGATCAGTTGTGAGGAACAAATGAGATATCAAATGAAATAATATGTACAGCCATTTGCAAAACTTAAAGTGCCATTGGATCCAACCCTGTGTGACCCCATTTGGGTTTTCCTGGCAAAGACACTAGAATGGTGTGTCATTTTCTTCTCTAGCTCATTTATAGATGAAGAAATTGAGGTAAACAGGGTTAAGTGACTTGTTCAGGCTTACACAGGTGACATTTGAACTCAGGTCCTCCTGAAACCAGGTCTGGTGTTCTAGTCATTGCACCACTTACCTGCCTTTAATGGGAAGGGAATTTGAAGTTCTTCCCTGTCCCTTAATGGGCCTCACTTGGAGCCAAACAAGAAAAGCTTGCTTAGGGGGGCCTTGTTTTTCAGGAAGGCCTCCATTATTACTTTGTAATTAGGCAGTGGGTTATGGAGGTTGTGATGTTCTCTGGCCCTGGAGAAGGCTATATATACCCTAGGGTGAGGTTTTGCTTTGGAGCTCACTCATGGGAAGAGTTGTGTAATTTGGCCAGATGCAACTCTGGGCAGCCATTGAGCCCCCTGGTTTTGAAAACACAGATGCTGGTGCTTCTCTCTCTGGTAACTATGTATGTATGTAATGGTCAGAGAGCTAGAAGCCCTGTCTGTTGGTCTGCTGAATTGTTTTATTTTCTTTGTATTTTTTGTCTGCTTGTAATTTCTGTTTGTATTTTCTGAAGTTCAGGATGCTGACTTTTTCTCCTAAAGTAGGTAAATGATATATGTTTGATTAAAGTAAGATTGTTAACCCTTTTTGCTTTCCCTTAGAAAAGTAGATCAAAGAACCTGTGTTGGTAAGCATCCTGGGTATGCTATGGTGTTTGCAGTTACACTGCCCTAAACTGAATATGAAACAATATGTAGTAATATGTTCTGTGTTCCTCCCACTTCCCCTTCCTCCCACTAGACAGTGAGCTACCTGTGGAGTTTTATCTAACCTTTATAACTTTCATAGTGCCAAGCACAGCAAGCTTTTTGCACATAGTAGGTAACAATTAAAAAAAAGATTTTTGAAAGGTGCTTTTGCAGAATGACTGGCATATAATAGGTGCTTAATAAATGCAAGACTGAAAATAAGACTATATGACTATCAAGTGATGACATCTCTGTGGGCACATGAACTCATTTACAAATTTCTTTTTTTAAAAAAGGTTGGAATAATTCCCTGTTGCCTGAGGTGCTCAATAATCCCTAAATTGAGCCTGTGATACAAATTTTGCATCTTTGCCCAGGACAATCCTTTTTCTCTTTCTCTCCCTGACTGTGAGTTCTAGGCTATGACTCAATATCTTTGTAGTATATTTCCAAAATCTTTTCCAAAGTAAACTACAGACAGTAAAAACCTAACAGGGAGATTAGGTTGGGAGGGGGGTAGGGAAGGAGAAAAACATGGTAGCATACTGTAATAGGGAGAAGAACAAGGAATTTGGAAGCCCACTAAAGACCTTGGCTTAGTTCCATATCTGCTTCCTATTCCCTATGTGACTTTCAGATGAGACAATTCCTTCCTATTATTCTCATCTAGAAAATGAGATGGTTGAATGTGGAAATGTGTTTAATATGATCATACATGTATAACCTATATCAGATTGCTTGATGTCTTAGGGAGGGGGGAGGAGAGGGAGAAAAAGTTGGAATTCAAAATGTTATACAAATGAATGTTGAAAGCTATCTTTACATGTAATTGGAAAAATGAAATACTATTAAGTAGAAAATGAGAAGGTGGAACCAAACAAGAGGTTCTCAAAAGGTGTTCTAAAGAACGCTGGGGACCCTGAGACCCTTTCAGAGACTCTGTGAGATCAAAACTATTTTCATTATAGCAACTAGAATGCTATTTGCCTATTAAAATACTCCTCCTTTTCCCAACAATGTACCTATGTGAGACCAGGATTATCTTCACATCCTTTTACCAAAACATCCTATCACAACAGATTGAAAGCAGAAGCTGATATCTAGCTGTCTTCTATTAAGCCATACATTAAAGAGATTTACAAAAATATGTAAAACAAGGCCACTCTTCTCACTAGATTTTTGTTTTAGAAAACACAAGTATTTTTCATTAAAATATGCTATTTATATTAACATGTAACAAGTTTATTATTTTATACAAATTAATAAATATATATTTTTAAAACTATCCTTTTAATTTCCAATATGGTAAATATAGCTAAACATAATCAAGGGTGTTCTAAAGCTAGTTCTTCTTGGCTTAAGAGAGCTGATTGTGAAATTTTAGATCTCAGAAATCAGCAAACTTTATAGATCAGGGATGGGTCTATAGTTCTGTTGATTAAATCGAGATGATGAAAAGAATTAATAATTCAACTTAAGCTTAAAAGTGTGTCTTGTATACATTTTTGAAAGATATTATTAAACAAAAGTTCTCTGGTATCTGTAATAATTCTTAGGTGCACAGGTGGAGACAGAAATAGGAAGAGACAGAGGCAGGGAAAGAGAAGTGGGGGAGAGAAGAGGGGAGGGGAGAGAGAGAAAAAGGAAGAGGAGGAGGAGGAACAGAAAGACACACAAAACCCAAAGAGAAATAGAAAGAAAGTCAGCAACAGAGACAGAAAGACAGAGAAGACTGTTCAATGCAATTCAAGAGGCATTTATTAAGCAGCTATTATAGGCTAGGCATTGGGAACAATAATAGTAATATTTCCACAAGGTAGCACAAGTTTTGTAACTTAACTCATTTGAGTTTCACAACAACCCTGTGTGGTTGGTGCTACTATTATCCCCATTTTACAGATGAAGAAATTGGAACTCAGGTTAAATAACAAGATTCTAAAGGAGGTATCTTTCTTGGGCAGTATTTGAACTCATCTCCTCCTGACCCCATACCACACCACACCACCTAGCTGCTCAGAAACAAAAAGAAAAATAAAACAACCCCTGCTCTCATATGTCTTATATTCTATTAGGGGAAAGCAACATGCATACAGAAAATTAAAATTAAAATATATATAAAAAAATTCCTGGGGGCAGGGGAACAAGACAACCTTCTGCATAGTGGATAATAATTTCTCTGAGTCTTGAAGGAAGAAAACTCTATAGATTCTAAGGGGTAAATGCTTAGAGGGAGTGATTCTAGGCATGGTGGGAATCCTGGACAAAGGCACGGAAGCTGTTTTGTATAGTGAATATCAAGTAAGTCAGTTTGATGAAATGATGGGGAATAATGAGGAATAATACACAACAAACCTTCTACCAATTTCCATTTTTAAAAATTTGGGTAATGTCATGAGTTCACTGAAGAGTCTGGGTAATGACCTGAGTCAACTGAGGATTCTTGGTAATGCTAAGTGTCTAGCGTAGATTCTACCTAGGTAATGTACTTAGTTCAGTGTAAAGTATAGATGTTATAAGCACATTTAGAATATCTGAATATTTATTATCATTCTACTGTAAGGTCTGGGTAATATTATGAATCTCCTGTACAGTCTGGATAACATCATGAGTCCATTGGGTAACGTCATAAGTAGTAGTAGTAGTAGTAATGACAATAATAATGATGATGATGATGATGATGATGATGTTGTTCCATCATTTCAGTCATGTCTGACTCTTTGTGACCCCATTTGGTATTTTCTTGGCAAAGATACTGGAGTAATCTACCATTCATTTTCTTCCCCACTTAATTTGCAGATGAGGAAACTGAGGCAAACAGGGTTAAATGATTTGTCCAGGGTCACACACTAGTAAGCATCTGAGGGCAGATTTGAATGTAGGAAGATGAGTCTTCCTGATTCTAGGCCTGGCACTTTATCTACTGATAGCATTTATATAGTTCTTTAAAGTCTGCAAAGCACTTTTTAAAATTACCTAATTTTATTCTTACAAAAGCCCTGGGAAGTAGGTGCTATTATCATCTCCATTTTAGAGATAAGGAAACTGAGGCAGGCAGAGGTTAAGCTTCTTGCCCAGGGTTGGACAACTTTTAAATGGCTAAGTCAGGATTTGAACTCAGGTCTTTCTGACTCTAGGCTCAGTGTTCTATGTACTCTGCCATTTAGTTGCCCTAAGCTCCACTGTAGGGTCTTTATATTCAGTGAGTCCATTGGAGGGACAAAGTAATGCTATTGGTGCACTAAAGAATCTGAATAAATACCATGAGTACATTGTTTAGCCTGGGTAATGTGATCATTATATTGTAGAGTCAGGATAATGTTATGAGTCCATTGGCATTTCTATCACTGCACCAGCCAGCACCTCATTTGGAATTCCCACCAAGGGATTGCTAAAATAGAACATGCCAGACAGGCCAAGTGCTTGGTATTTCTTTGTTGGTAGCACTTCCCATACCTCTGAGTCCCAGGTAATTCTAATTTATTAAGTTAAGCAAAGATGGCAATTAAATATTTGGACAAAGTAATCAGTCCAATTCTGCTGGGTAGGCTCCTGTGCTCTGCTTGTCCCTGACATATTCACTGGTCCCAGTCCAGTTGCATTAGCTCTGTTCCCATGCCTGACACCTTGGGTGACACTCCTGGTCTTTTCAGTCAAAGCCAATAAGTCATGCTTCATCCCTCACTGGATTATATGGAAAACTGTTTATCATCAGGAAAAAGAAAGGTCAGACCAATATCAAGGCTAGGACAAGAATCAACATACCATTAATAATTTGCATTTAGAAAGTATGCTGAATAAGAAATGATCCCGATGGGCTTCACAAATTATATGAATGGCATAACCTTCTTCAACATTAAAGGTCGATCATGGAATAAACCTGCGACCAATTGCTCACATGTCTTGAATGATATAAGACTTGAAATATGTTCTCCTCACATGGACATACTGAAATAGATAGTACAAATATCATTATCCCCATCTTACAGATGAGGACACAGAGGCTCTTAGAGGTAAAAATGTTGTGACCATGTTTGCACAGCTAGTTAATGTCAAAGGGAAAATTCAAACTCAGGCGTCCTGGTTCCATGTCAGCATGCCTTTCACTATACGGTGCTGCTCTTTCAGAAAGACAGTAGAAATGTACCAGTTAGAATAAAATAGCACGCCTGGGAGACTTGGGAGCCAGAGTGGTGGAGAGTAGGAACATCCATTTAGATACTATAGTTGCACCTGGAACCCTGAAAAAGACTATGAACAACAGCTATGTGGCATATCTTACCCTAGGAAGCCCAGAACTGCCAGTGTGATGGCATTTGACAGTGTTTGCTCAGAGAAATAATGTGAAGTCCATGCCATGATTGGGTTATACTATGGAGGCTCATCCAGGATACATTGCTATTCCTTAATACTATATCTCTTGAGCTTTCACAAGGGATCTTCTTATTTACACATGACACTATTAACCTTCAAGCAAAATATTTACTAAATGGTAAGGCAGACCCAGAATGATCATGATATTTGCTCATTATAAAGCAAAAATAGAAATAATCATAAATTTCAATCAATAGAAGGCAAGGACAAAAATAACTGAACATCTAAATTACTCAATAGAAGACAACAGGATAATCAGAACATCACAGTCCACCCATAAACCTAGGTGACATGCCCCCATTAATGCACATACTGTCTTCAGAAGAGAATGGGCACACGCTTGGAGAAGCCTAGCACATGAATGGAGAAATCCATATTCCCTAGAACACTCATAATCTTGGACTACAGGCTTTGATATCTTTGATCTGTTCAGAAATAATCTTCACCACCCAAAGCCAAATTCCCTACAATTTCTCCTCTTCTGGTCCTTACCACTTTCCTGCTGAATAAAATCACTCCTCTTCAGCTCTTGAGCCAAATAAATAGTAACAAGCTCTTTTAGCTCACAGCCACCCTTTACAGGGGCACTAAAAGTGTTACATTATTGTAGAAGCAAGTAATTCCTGCACGCCAGAAAATGACAAGTTTCTCAGCTCTGTAAACAGTAAGAGATGCTCTACTGTAAAATTAACTCCAAGTCTCTTCTCACAGCAAAGCACATCTTACAACAAAACAGACACAAAACCTCTCTTTCTTCCTTTGATTCCCTCTCATAAACGAGAGAGAGCAATATAGGAAAAGGCAGACACTCCTGAGAGGTTTCCTCTTTCAGCATGTAGATATAGAGACCATCACCTCTTTATCCAGTAGCAGGATTCAGCATTATTCCACAAAGCTTTCAAGTGTTTCAGAAAAATCTGGAAAGACTTATATGAACTGATGCTGAGTAAAATCAGCAGAACCAGGAGAACATTGTACCTAGTAAAAGCAACACTGTGTGATTACCAACTCTGACAGACTTAGCTCTTCTCAGCAATACAATGATCCAAGACAATTCCAAAAGATTTATGATGGAAAATGCTATCCACATTCAGAGAGAGAACTATGGAGTCTGAATGCAGATTGAAGCAGACTATTTTCACTTTTTTTCTTTCTTGTGGTTTTCCCCTCTTGTTCTGATTCTTCTTTTACAATGTGACTAATGTGGAAATATGTTTAATATGATTGTACATGTATACCCTATATCAGATTGAATACCATCTTGGGGAGGGGAGAAAGGGGGAAAAAAGTAGAACTCAGAATCTTATAAAAGTGAATGTTGAAAAAAGGAAGAAAGGAAGGAAGGGAAGGAAGGAAGGAAGGAAGGAAGGAAGGAAGGAAGGAAGGAAGGAAGGAAGGGAGGAAGGGAGGGAGGGAGGGAAAAGAAACAAAGGAAGAAAGAAAGAAGGAAGAAAGAAAGAGTAAAAAAAAGAAAGAAAACTTTCATCATGAAGTTTTTCTTCAGCTAATCAGTAAGTTAAATGCAAAGTTTCTAGAGTCTTATCTCCTGTACATGGCTTCTTGTGACACCTCCTGTCCTTAGCGTCCTATCCTGCTATTTCCTCTAATTCTTTCTATGACATCTCCAAGTTTTTCTGACTTTTTATCCTTCCAAACCTCAAAACAGTCTCTTGTGGGTCAATGAATCAACTTTATCTTATGGCATAAAAAAACACAGAAAATCCATCTTTCTGTCAAACATGAACCCCAAAATTTTTATATAATGATTCCACATTATATTCTATTTAGAATTTTGTGAGTTATAATTGTTAAAAACTCTCAACACAGTAGCCTGCAATTGATCTCTTATGTTACAATAGCCTTCAGTCATAATTATTTCACCCAATGCTCTTCACTCAAACAGTTCTCCCTAAATTAATCTGAGGCCTAGTTCCCTACCTGATCTTCAAAACACTATGGTTCTCCTCAAGATTGTATCTGAGAAATTATATTTCTTCCCAAGTTGAATTTTTGACAGCTTTCCTTATATAAATTTTCTTAATCTGCCCCTTTCAGCAACCAAACTGTTCACAAAGAAAAAGATAGTTCAGAAGGGAGGGTACTGTTATTTATGTGAGGGGGAAGTTTCAGGTCGCTACATTTGCTATAATAATTTAGCATTCAGTCATTTTTCAGTTGTGTCCAACTTCATGATCTCATTTGGGGTTTTCTTGGCAAAGATACAAGAGTGGTTTGCATTTCCTTTTCCAGATCATTTTACAGATGGGGAAACTGAGGCAAACAGAATTAAGTGGCTTGCCCAGGGTCACACCGCTAGTAGGTGTCTGAGACCAGAGAAGAACTCCAGAAGATGAGTCTTCCCGACACCAGGTCTAGTACTACATCCACTGTGCTGGCTAGCTGCCCCTCTTTTATAATAATAGCTAACATTTACATGGCACATATTACGTGTCAGGTATTGTACTAAGCAGTTTTTACAGCTATTGTCTTATTTGATCCTCACAACAACCCTGTGATGTAGGTACTATTATCATCCCCATTTTACAAATGAGGAAAATGAAGCAGGCAGAGTTTGAGTGTATTGCCCAGCATCACAAAGTTGATAACTGTCTGAAGCCAGATTTGAACTCAGATCTTCCTGGTTCTGGGCCCAGCACATCATCCACTGTGCCATCTACCTTTTTAGGACAGACTTCGATAAGCTGGGGACCTTATGTGTCCTCTTACGTGTCCTCTTATGTGTCATCCTCTGCATAGAGGAGGACTCATAATGGTGAAGAGCCTTGAGATCATACATTATGAGAGTAAATCTGGGGATATTTAGGCTTAAGAAAAAGAGACTTAGGCGGAAATAAGAGTACTGCCTTTAAGTACTTTCAGAACTGTCATTAGAAAGGGGATTCGAATTGTTTTGCTTAACTCCAGAGGAATAATGAAAAGGGAGATAGATTGAGCTTAATATAAGGAAAGATTTCCTAATGATTAGAAACAGTATGACATAGAAAAACAAACAAAAATACCTACTGACTCTAGACTCAGAGTCAGTAAACAAATATTAGGTGTTGATAGATGGCCTCTGGGCCCCTTCCAGCTCTTGATCCAAAATCCTATATGTAATCCAGGGGCTGGTTTAGGAACTAGTGGATTTCCTCTCTGTGGTTCCTTAAACAAAGTCAGGATGATGACTAGATTGCCCAGGGGCTTCTGGGTCAGATGCAGGTTGGATTACATATATCCTCTGAGGCCCCTTCGAACTCTAAGATTCCAATGTACTGTCATCTCATGAGGGTCTTACCATGATGCACTATCCTTGATTAGACTTCCCCTAAAAGGTTCATTTCCATTGCTGAGCCATCCTATGGTCCTAGTTTTTGTTATTGAATCGACTGATCAATTACAGAACTTATTAAGGCCTTACCATGTGAGATACTGTGCTGCTCAGTGTTAAGTATGTAAGAAAGCTTAAAAGAATTTGGTTGCCTTCAAAGAACTTATATCTTCATGGAAATAACTAGTTACATATAAAATACATGCAGAAAAAATGGGAGGTAAATGCTAGGAAGACAGATGGGAAAGAGATGGTAGGTGGTGCAGTGGATAAACCGCCAGCCCTGGAGTCAGGAGGACCTGAGTTCAAATTCAGAGTCAGATACTCACTAGCTGTGTGAACTTGAGCAAGTCAATTAACTCCATATGCCTCAGTTTCTTCATCTGTAAAATGATATGACGAAGGAAATGGCAAACCACTCCAGTATCTTTGAAAAGAAAACATCAAATCTGGTCTGAGACACTTACTAGCTGTGTGACCCTGGGCAAGTCACTTAACCCTGTTTGCCTCAGTTTCCTCATCTATAACATGAATCAGAGAAGGAAATGACAAACCACTCTAGTATCATTGCCATGAAACCTCAATGAGGTCATGAAGTATTGGATGGGACTGAAAAACAAACCAAACAATAAATTTGAAGAAGACAGCTCTAGTAATTGGAGGTGTGGGGGACCAGGAAAGGTTGCCGGTAGAACTTGACATGGACCTTGTAGAAAGAACATCAGAGAATATAAGAGGCAGAAGTAAGGAAGTAGAGCATTCCAGACATGGGAAATAGCCAGTCCAAAGGCATGGAGATGGGAGATGGGATGTCGTGTTGAGAAACAGCAAATAGGCAAGTACAATTAGATTGTAGCCTATATGGAGAGGAGTAAAGTGTAAGAAAACCAGCAAGTCAGAAAGAGGTCAGTCTGCAAAGGGATTTAAATGCCAAACAAAGAATTTTCTATTTGATCCTGGAGATTATGAGGAGCCACTGCAGTTTATTGAGTAAGGGGATGACATGAACAGACAAGCACTTTAGGAACATCTATTCACTGATATCGAAATCATAAATCACTCCATGTTCTCTTTTCTCTCGCATACAAAATTATTTCCCTCATTTTACATAGTTGATTTCAATAGGACAGTCTCCAAAACAACCGCAAGGCCAGAGCTTGGGCCTGTGATTGAGCATTCATTCATTCTGTAAACATTTCATTATGACGGAGAACTGAGTATCCCTGTTGTATTAGTTTTCAGAATGCCTATCCTCAGCAGAGTCATTCAGAGTCCAAAGCTTCAGGCTAACAGTGCATAAAACCAAATGATTTCCCTCTTCACTTCTTAGATCAATCATATTTAACAGAGTTGAAAGTTACCCCAAATTCCCACCTCCCTTTATTCCTCATTGTGCCTTTCACTGAAGGGGTATGCTAAATTTATTGCACAGAGCAAGAAACCGGCTGGAGAAAGATTCATTTGTTGGCCTAATTTTCCCAAGAAAAGTCAGAACATGATCTCCTTTTAAAGATTTAGAACTGGAAGAAACCTTATAGGCTATCTATTCCTACCCTAGGGTTTTGCAAATGAGATGACCAAGACTCAAGGAAATTAAGTGATAGGTCCAAGGTCTTTCAGACAGTAATGAAGTTGTTTTTCTGACTCCAGATCCAACAGTCATTACATTGGAATATACTTTCTCCCACCATGCATCCAACTCTCAGTTCCCTAACTCATTTTATTTTCTAGGGGTAGCAAGGGGTAGAGTGAATAAAACTAGGACTGGAATCAGGAAGACCTGAATTCAGATCCAGTCTCAGATATCCCCTAGTTCTGTGTCTCTGGGGAAGTCACTTTAACTACTGGTGGCCTCAGTTTTCTCATCTATAAAATGGAGATACTAATAGCACCTACCCCCATGCCTGGGTTGTTGTGGAGATCAAATGAGATTATAGTTGTAAAGTACTTTCTTAGCCCAGTGTCCAACACATAATAGGTGCTATATAAATGCTAGCTATTATTATTAATGAAGCTCAAATGAAATATTCAATCAGTGAATATTTATTGAACACCTATTATTGACCAGACACAATGTTAAGCCCTACTGATACAAAGAAAGGCAAAAGATAGTCCCTGCCCTGAAGGAGTTTGCCATCTACTGGGGGAAGACAATATTCTGACAAATCTAAACAAAGCAAGCTGTATGCAGGATAAATAGGAACTAATTAACAGAGGGAAGGTACTAGAATTAAGTGGGGATGGGGAAGGCTTCTAGGGAAGGGTGGGATATTAGCTGGGAAGCCAGAGAAGTCAGTAGGCAGAATGGGGGGGGGGGGGAGGTCAGCATTGTAGGAATGGGAAACAGCCAGAGAAAATGCCTGAAGTCAAGAGATGGGGTGTGTTGTTCATGGGGAAACCAGGAGGCCAGTGTCACTGAATGGAAGAAGCGTAAGAAGGCTGGAAAGGTAGGAGAGGACAAGGTTATAAAGGGCTTTTAATGCCAAACAGAGCATTCTGTACTTGATCCCATAGGCAACAGGAAGCCACTGGAGCTTATTGAGTACAGGGTGACATAATCAGACTTTAGGAAAATCACTTTAGTGGATGAATGCAGGATGGATTGGAATGGGGAGAGACTTTAGGAGAGTAGACCCACCATCAGAGTCTTGAAATAATCCATATGTGAGCGGATGAGGATCTGTACCAGGAAAGTGGCAGTGCCAGAGGAGAGAAGGGGGCATATTTGAGAGATATTACAGAAATGAAATGGACAGACCTTGGCAACAGCTTGGATGTGGGGGTGAGAGATAGTGCGGAGTTGAGGATGACTCTTGGGCTGTGGGCCTGATGACCTGGGAAGATGGTCTCTCCCTTTGGTTGTTGTCCTTCGTTCTTGAAGAGGACCAAAGATAAAGACGACCAAAATGACTTCCCTATGTCAGAGTCAAGTTTCACTGTGTCCGACTGTGGTTGATCAGACCAACGTGAGCTTGGAATGCTCTGCCACAGGTCGGGCACTAATGGTCCATGTGAACACTTGGAGTGGATTCTCTAAATTTGTGAATCTCGTGTTTCTTTTGAGCTACTTCAATTATGTTTTGGTCACAGAGTATGGCATCTTCTCTAATGAGGGCATACCATGCTGGGCAATTCTGTGCCAGTGTCTCCCATGTCACATAATCAATTCCAATGTTCTTGAGAGTGTCTTTGTATTGCTTTTTTCTGACCACCATGTTAATGCTTACCCTGTGTCTCCATAAAATTGCCTTCTTGGCAAGTGTATGTTTTACATTCTAACAATGTGGCCAGCCTATCAGGAATGTACTCTCGAGTAGAGTTTGAATGCTTGGCAGTTTAGTTAGAGAAAGGACCTCAGTGCCTGGCCAAGTGACCTTCAGAATTTCCCTAAGATAATTCAGTGGAAGTGATTTAGTTTCCTGGCATGGTGCTTGTAGACTGTCCAGGTTTCACAGACACTTTATCAGCAAACAGAAAAACGTGCACCACCAATCCTTCCACTTTGGTCTTGATGGGTAGCCTTTCAAAGTTGAAGAATTTACCATCAATGCAGTAGCTGAGCTTGATGCTTTGTCTATCCTCATTGAAGGCTTTTGACAACATGTTTGAAAACATCATGCTAAAAAGCGTGGGAGTAAGTACACAGCCTTGTTTCATTCCTTCACACTTTGGTGAATGGGAAAGTGAGAGAGCACAATCCATTATCTAGGACCTGGGCAAGCATGCCATCAGGAAATTGGCATACAATGCCAATGAACTTCACTAGACAACCAAATTTTGACATAATTTTCCATAAGTCCTTATTGACTATATCATAGGCCTTGGTCAGATCTCCAAATGTTTAATAAATACTTCTCTCCCTCCTTTCTTTCCTTCTTCTTCCTTCCCTCCTCCCTTCTTCTCTTTTCCTTCCTTCCTATGAAGATTATATGATGGGAGTGTAAGGAATAGTACTTTAATAAGCAGGACAAGTCATACCAACAACAAGCATTTATTAATTCATATGAGTTCTAAAACCAACTAGCCGTGTGACTCTTGGCAAGTCAACTAACCTCTCTATGCTTTATCAGCCTTATCTAATGATATGAAGGATCTGTGATTTCCTTAGAATGAGGAGCACTTCTGGTATAGAAACACACACTAACAACACAGATATCAAGCAGTCTGTGACTTAGTTATGTGACAGTGAGGTGGCACAGTGGTCAGAGTCAGAAAACCCTAAGTCCAAATCCAGCTTCAGATATTAGCTATGTGACCCCGGGTATGTCATTTACCCTCTCTCAGCCTTAGTTTCCTCATATATAAAACAGGGACAATAACAGCGCCTATCCCCATGGGTTATTGTGAAGATCAAATGAGATAAAATCATGAAGTCCTTTCTAGATTTTAAAGTGGTAAATAAATGAATGGTGGTGAGAGTGGTAGTGGTATAGTGGTTTAAGAAATGTAGGAGGTGGTGGTAGTGAAAGGAGAAAGAGGGGGAGGATGAGCAGGGCAGGGGAGGAATGGTCAACTAGTCCTTTAAAGTTTCCTGAGGCACCTGGAGGGTCCAGGGTCACGCAGTTAGTGTCAGAGATGGGATTTGAACCTAAGTGTTCCTGACTCCAAGCCTGACATAACCCTCCATTATCCAGAATACCTTATATGGAAAAGGACATATAAGTATCCAACCTGCAGGACAATGTTATTTTTTTCAAGTCCCACTGAAATTTAAGTTTCTATGAACTACTTGGCACTCAAGGTTTGATTTTCACTAAAGGTGGGAATGTCCCACTAGCCTCAACCCAACTAATTCATATCTTCAAAGAGTTTCCTAAGAGGGGAAATCATTGTGACTGTTTAATCTGTTGTCTCTGGAGTAAAAAGACTTGGATTCAAATGCCTTTACTACTTATGTGACCTTTTATTAGTAAATGACTTCAATTCCCTGGGCCTCAGTTTTTTTATCTGTAAAATGGTTTCGGAGGGGGGCAGGCATAGGACTAGATAACCGCTAAGATCCATTCTAGCTCATGATCCTCTGAGAACACATGGGAAATGGAATTTTACTGAAGAGCTAGCTTTTAGACCTAGAAGTCAGTCCTGACTGTAAATACTCTGTAACTCTCTCCCCATGCAGAATTTTCTCTGCCTTTGCCAGGAACCCATCCACCATGCAGGTGTGGTGTTTGTGAACATAATACGCCCAGAAGCCTAATGTGACAGGCTCTCCAATTAAGTATCTGAAAGGTAATTAACTCCAAAGGTGTCCACACTCTCTCTTCCCCGATTCCTATTTCAAAATGGGAAGTGTGAAAGCATATTAGCTCAAGTAGAAATACACAGGGGCACACTTCAAGCCAAGTGCTCCAAATGGCCCTAGAGGAAGCCGAGGAGAGCCTGCTAAAAGGGAGGCTGCTTTTAGCGAAAGAGGAATTCCCACTGGCTTCACTTTTGGAGGGTGGTGTCAAGTCAGTTTTTGAAGAGAAACATTTTAAGAGAAACTAAAAGGAAGAAAGCTGCTTTGAGGGCTCTTCCTCCCCTACCCTCACATCACTGCAGAGAGACACTGGTCAGATCACTGAGTTCTGGGAGATATGTTTTAGGGAGAACACCATTGAGCTTGGAGAGCATCCAGGGAAGGGCACCAGGATGATAAAGGGCTTGGAGTTCATGACACATGAGGATCAATTGAAGAAATAAAGGGTATTTAGCCTGGATAAAGGGAGACAAGACTAATGAGAAACATACCCTTTGTGTTCATATATCTGAAGGCCTGTCTCAGGGAGAAGGAACATGTTCTGTGTGGCCCTGGATGGAGGATCTGGGAGTAGTGGGAGAGAGCGGTGCATGGAATCAGAGAATCTCAAAAATGGAGCATTAAAATGGACCACAGCAACTATCATGTCCAACCCAGAAGCAAGTTCAGTCTTGATGTGGGGTGGGGGGAACCATTATTAATGAGCATTGCCCTAAGGTAGAAAGGGCTGTCTTAGGAATCCGTGAGTTTCCCTTCATTGGAGGGCTTCACTTATTAGGGATAGGAGATCTTGTTCAGGTATGGATTGGACTAGATGGCATCTGAGGTCCCTTTTCACTATGAAATTTAGTGGCTGAGTTTTAATTTGCATGCTCAAGCATTATCTTCTACCAGGGCTTCTTAAATTTTTTCCACTTTGCTATTTAGAAATAGTTGTTGGCATCTCATGGCCTGAGGGCATATGAAATGCAAAGCACATGTGCTTTGTCTTCAGAACCAAGGCCAAAATGATGTTGCATGATGAAGCAAGGGCAAACATTGCCAGAAACACCTTGGATTCATTACAAGTTTGATTTTGAATTAATTTTTGGTTGTTGTGCATTCAGAAACCTTTTACCAAAGATTTTGTGACCCCATGTGGGGTTCAGTTTAAGAAGCACTGTAAATCTTTTTTTGTTTTTTTTTTTAAAGCAATCAGGGTTAAGTAACTTGCTCAAGGTTACACGGCCAGTTATTTTGTGTGGGTATTAAGTATCTGAGCCTGGAACTGATCCTGGGTCCCCTGACTCCAGGGCTGGGACTCTTCCTCACTGCACCACCTGGTCGAAAGCATTGTAAATCTATAGGAAGCCTTCCCTGACTCCCCCAACTCCCTCCCTATCTAGTATTTATCCTGTGTCTGTATGTATTTTTCATTATTTGTCTTTTTCCTATTAATATTTATTCTACAGATTCTTTTATGTACTTCTTGTCTTTTCTATTAGAATGTAATCTCCTTGAGTAGTGTTTGTTCCATTCTTTATATTCATATCTCAAGTACCCAGCATGGTGCCTGGAACATAGTTGGTGCTTAATAAATACTTACTGAGACAGAGCCAAGATGGTGAAATAGAAGTTCCCCCACAATCACCTCAAATACCTATAAAATATGAATCTAAACAAATTTTAGAGCTACAGAACCCACAAAGTGACAGAGAGAAACAAATCTCCCACTGAAGGCAGCCTGGAAACCTGACAGGAAGGGTTCATTGCAGCATGCTGGGAGCTTGGAGCAGTCCCTAGTGAGCCCCAGGGCAGCCCCAATCAGCAGCAGCCTGAGCAGACTTCAGGAGGGGGAATCACTAGTAGCTGCGATGGTTTCCATACTTTCCAACCCATAAATGCCAAAAAGAAAGTAAAAGGTCAATCCTGAATTCTATTGGAAAAGAAGGGCACAGTTGGGTCCCTGCCCCCAGGGCAAGAGCTGTCTTAGTCATGATGGATGCAGTGGCTGCCCTATGGCTGTCTCAGGAGCCTACAGATGGTAGGGGGAACAAGCGACCATTCAGAGGGTAATCGCTCTTGCTTTGACCTGCTTGGATCTGGGTCACTTTCTTGGGTATTGGTCCTGGGATGATAAATGCCAGTTTGCCAGTGTGGTGTCTGTAGAAAGGGTGCCCTTCTCAGACCTCTGACAGAATTTGCAAAAACCCCAGGATTTGGGACAAAGCTCTCCTCTCTGGAACCAGAATTCTACCATGGAAAAGAATTCAAATGTCAAGTAATTGACTGGCAATATGAACAAACAGAGGAAGCAAAAACTGACTATCAAATCATTTTTGGGGGACAAAAAAGATCAAAGCATGGAATGGGAGGAAGACAATAAGTCAGAACACCTGTATTAAAAGCTTCCAAGAAAAATATGAACTGATTACAGGCCATGGAGGAGCTCAAGAAGGATTTTGAAAATCAAGTAAGAGAAGAGGAGGAAAAACTGGGAAGAAAAATGAGAATGATTCAAGAAAATCATGAAAAGAGAGTCAACAACCAGACTGAAGAAAATAACACCTTAAAAAATAGACTAACTAAAATGGCAAAAGAGGTCCAAAAAGCCAATGAGGAGAAGAATGCCTTAAAAAAAAACAAATTTGCCAGGTGGAAAAAGAATTTCAAAAATTCACTGAAGAGAATAAATCCTTCAAAATTAGATTGGAGCAAATGGAAGCTAATGACTTTATGAGAAATTCAAATTCTATAAAACAAATCCAAACAAATGAAAAATATAGAAGGCAATGTGAAATATGTCATTGGAAAAACCACTGTCCTGGAAAATAGATCCAGGAGAGATAATTTTAAAATTATTGGGCTACCTGAAAGCCATGATTAAAAAAATAAAAACAATCTAGAAAACATCCTTCAAGAAATTCTCAAGGAAAATTGCCCTGATATTTTAGAACCAGAGGGCAAAATAGAAATGGAAAGAATTCACTGATCACCTCTTGAAAAAGATCCCCAAAATGAAACTCCTAGGAACATTATAGCCAAATTCCAGAGTTCCCAGGTCAAGGAGAAAATATTACAAGCAGCCAGGAAAAAACAATTTGAGTATTGTGGAAACACAATTAGGATAACACAGGACCTAGAAGCTTCTACATTAAGAGATCAAAGGGTTTGTAATATGATATTCTGGAGGTCAAAGAGCTATGATTAAAACCAAGAATCACCTACCCAGCAAAACTAAGTATAATGTTTCAGGGTAAAATATGGTCATTCAATGAAATAGAGGACTTTCAAGCATTCTTTTTTTTTTCAAGCAATTGGGGTTAAGTAACTTGCTCAAGGTTACACGGCCAGTTATTTCTGGGTGTGGTGCTAAGTATCTGAGCCCGGATTTGATCCCCAGGGCATCCCGACACTGAGGCTGGTGCTCTTACTTGCTGAGCCAACTGGCCTCCCCTAAGCAATTGGAGTTAAGTAACTTGCTCAAGGTTACATGGCCAGGTGTTTCTGGGTGGGTGCTAAGTGTCTGAGCCCGGATTTGATCCCCAGGTCATCCTGACACTGGAGCCGGTGCTCTTACTCACTGTGCTACCTGGCTGCCCCTCTTTCAAGCATTCTTGATGAAAAAACCAGAGTTGAATAGAAAATTTGACTTTCAAATACAATAAGCAAGAGAAGCATGAGAAGGTAAACAGGAAAAAAATCATAAGGAACTTATTAAAATTGAACTATTTACATTCCCACATGGTAAAATGATAACTAGAACTCATGATAGTTTTCTCAGTATGAGGATAGTTGAAGGGATGACATATAGGAGGAGATAGGGAGAGACGGACTAGGGTAAATCGTCTCATATAAAAGAGGCTAGAGAAAATTCTTACAATGGAGGGGAAGAACAGGAAGGCAATAAGGAATGGGTCAACCTTACTCTCATTGAATTTGGCTTAAGGAAGGAATAACATACATACCAAATTGGGTATCTTAGCCCACAGGAAAGTAGGGGGGAAGGGGATAAGAGGGGGGATGATAGAAGGGAGAGCAGATTGGGGGTGGGGAGGGTAGTTAGAAACAGACACTTTTGAAGAATGACAGGGTCAAAGTAGAAAATGGAAAAGTGGGGGGTGGGATAGGATGGAGGGAAATATAGTCATTCTTTCACAATATATCTACTATGGAAATGTTTTGCATAACTGCACATGTATAAACTATATTGAATTGCTTTTCTCCCAGTAGGGGTGGGTGATGAGGAAAGAAGGGAAAGAATCTTGAAATCAAAATTTTAAAATAAAATGTTATACATATATATGCATATATATGTATATATATATATATATATATATATATATATATATTTTTTTTTTACATGCAACTGGGAAATAAGATATACAGGCACTGGGGTATAGAAATCCATCTTGCCCTACTAAAAAGTCAGAGGGGGGATGGGAGAGGATATAAGAGAGAGCAGATTGGGGGAGGGGTATTCAGTAAGATCGCTATTTTGGGGTGGGGGGTAGGGGAAACATGGGAAGAAAATCTGTAACTCAAAATCTTGTGGAAATGAATGCTGAAAACTAAAAATAAACAATTAAAAAATAAATGCTTACTAATTGATTGATTGTAGACAGTCCTCTTTGTTCTGAAATTCATATACTCAGGAAAACCAGAAGCACAGGGAGGTGGTTGTATTCCATGTCTCTTTGCCATACAATATTGACATTAAAAAGCTGAGACTCTGCTTTGACTCTAAGCTTGAGTTCAACAAAGGAATTTTGCCATTTCCTAAAGACAATTTAGCTTACTCTTCTGTTCAATTTTGGGCCCAAATCATTTCCCATCTGTACTGATTCTCCCAGGAGTACATACTGTTGAACAAGCTCTTGTTTTCTAGTAAAATTTTTTACCTCAAATATTCTTATTTACCCAATCTTTTCTTAATTAATTAATTTTTTAGTTTTCAACATGCAGTTCCACAAGCTTTTGAGTTTTAAGTTTTCTCCATCTTCCTTTGCTTCCCCCTCCCAAGACAGATTGTAATCTGATATTCTGATACATGCTCTACATGTACATTCATATTAAACATATTTTCATATTAGTCATGTTGTAAGGAAGAATTAGAACCCATGGGATGAACCACAACAAAGAAGAAAAAAAAACAATACAAAATAAAGAGAGAGAGCAAAGAGAATGCTTTGATCTGTATTCAGATTCCCTGGTTCCTTCTCTACAAGTGGATAGCATTTTCCATCACAAGAATTTTGGAGTTACCTTAGAACCTTGCATTGCTGAGAAGAGTTAAGTCTATCAAAGTTAGTCATCCCACAAGGTGGCTGTAACTGTACAATGATCTCCTGGTTTGACTCACCTCATTCAGCATCAGTTTGTTTAAGGCTTTTCAGGTTTTTCTGAAGTCTGCCTGCTCAACATATCTTATAACACAATAGTATTCCATTACATTCATAGACCACAACTTTCTCAATCCTTCCCCAAATGATGGTTACCCCCTTAATTTCCAATTCTTTGTCACCACAAAAAGAGCTGCTATAAATATTTTTGCACATGTGGGTCCTTTTATCATTGTTATGATTTCTCTGGGATACAACCCTAAAAGTGCTATTGTTGGGTCAAAAGGTATGTACATTTTTATAACCCTTTGGACATAGTTCCAAATTGCTCTCTAGAATAGTTGGATCACTTCACAACTCCACCAACAATGCATTAGTGTTCCAATTTTCCCATATCTTCTCCCGTATTTATAATTTTCCTGTTTTGCCATATTAGCCAATCTGCTATGTGTGATGTAGTACCTAAGAGTTATTTGATTTGCATTTCTCTAATTAAGTGATTTAAAGCATTTTTATATGACTATTGATAGCTTTAATTTCTTCCTCTGAAAACTGCCTGTTTATATCCTTTGACCATTTATCAATTGGGGAAAGACTTGTATGCTTACATATTTGACTCAACTCTCTATATATTTTAGAAATGAGACCTTCATCAGAGAAACTGGCTGTAAAAATTCTTTCCCACTTTTCTGATTCTCTCCTAATCTTGAATTCATTGCTTTTATTTGTACAAAATCTTTCCAATTTAATGTAACCAAAATTATCCATTTTGCATTTCATAATGTTCTCTATCTCTTGTTTGGTCATAAATTCTTCCATTCAACATAAATATGATAGGTAAACTATTCTTTGCCCTCCTAGTTTGTTGATAGTTTCACCTTTATATCTAAATCATATACCCATTTTGAATTTATTTTGGTATTTGAATTTATATTTGATATAAGATATTGGTCAATGTTGTTTCTGCCATGCTATTTTCCAGTTTTCCCAGAAGTTTTCAACAAATAATGAGTTCTTATCCCAGAAGCTGGAGTCTTTGGGTTTATCAAATGGTAGATTACTCTAGTCATTGACTACTATGTCTTGTGTACCTAACCTATTCCAATGATCCACCACTTTATTTCTTAGCCAGTACCAAGTAGTTTTGATGATTGATGCTTTATAATACAACATAAGATCTGGTATGGCTAGGCCACCTTCCCTAGCATTTCTTTTCATTAATTCCCTTGATATTCCGAAGCTTTTGTTCTTCCAGACAAATTTTGTTATTATTTTTTCTAGCTCTATAAAATAATTCTTGGTGGTTTGATTGTATGGCACTGAATAAGTAAATAAATTTAGGTAGAATTGCCATTTTTAATATATTAGCTCAGCCTACCCATGAGCAATTAACTTTTATTCCAATTATTTAGATCTGACTTTATTTATATGAAAAGTGTTTTGCAATTTTGTTCATATGGTTCCTGGGTTTGTTTTGGCAGGTAAAGTCCCAAATATTTTATAATGTCTACAGTAACTTTAAATGGAATTTTTCTTTCAATCTCTTGCTCTGTTGGGCTTTGTTAGTAATATATGGAAATGCTAATGATTTATGTGGGTTTATTTTATATCCTGCAATTTTGCTAAAGTTGTTTGTTATTATTTTTTTAAGTCTCTTATTATTTCCAGTAGTTTTTTACTTGATTCTCTAGGATTGTCTATCATCATATCATCTGCAAAGAGTGATGGCTTTGTTTCTTCTTTGCCTGTTCTAATTCCTTCAATTTCTTTTTCTTCTCTTCTTGCTAAAGCTAATGTTTCTAGTACTATATTGAATAACAGTGGTGATAATGGATATTCTTGTTTCAACCGCAATCTTTTTCCTTTTTGAAACCAAAAAGTGTCTTCTTTATTTTTAACAGTTGAATAGTTTACATAATGAAATGGACTATAAAATTTCCAAGTCTTTATCACTGAAAGCATCTTTATTCCAACAAGATTGTCAGATGTCCCAAATGTTGTTATAAATTCTCCCCTTCCCCCTTGTATGTATATGCTTTCGCAGAGCCTTACCTATTAATTACCCTGGAAAGTTTCTAAACTTGATTCAACAGCAGATCTCCCTTCTTGACATTTTCTTGGTACTGCCACTTCTTGCTATCTGGTCTGTTGGTTTCCACAATTTCATTTACTTTATCTATCTTGCAGTGTAGTCTTCCAGCTGCAATAAATCTGGAAAGTTCCTAATCTATGAACTCCACACCAACTCCAAAAGCTTCTGCCATGTAGCCAAGTGTCAATGACCTGTAGGACTCCAAGAGCTGGCTGTATGCATGGATTTTCATCTCTCCAACGTAGTATTGATAATGAGGGGCAAAGAGCCAGTCCTTCTTCATCTCCTGCTCAACGATGGCCAATGACTGGAAGAAGACTGAATAATGGCATCCATGTAGTGAATAGAGGTACTGTCGAACTGTGGGCAGGCTCTGCAAGACTTCCAGAATTTCTGCTCCTTTAATGACCTTTTTCCCTGAGATCAGGTCTTTCTAAAGCAATCATGCTGACGTAGACAGTGTATGTTACAAATGTTTTATAATCCATCAGTTCATAGGATGTAAATGTTGAAATGATGTCAAGGAAGAGTTCAGCTGCATGCTTAAAATCTCTAATAGCTACACAGTAAAGACCTTGATATACCTTTAGGTGATTTCTCCTGTCCCAGTCACCTCCTTCTATTAGGCTTTTAGCCTTCTCAGTGTTTCTTGTGATGAAATCATTATCCATACAAAATAAGCCAATTCTTAGGAGGTAGAATACAATATCCATTCGGTGACCCAGGGCCACAGTCTTGTCATATGTCTTTTGAAAGACACTCAGAGCTCCTTCCTTATCCCCAATGCGGCGACACAAATTCTCAGCCTTGGCCATCATTGCATCTCGAATTTCACTCTCCCCTCAATTTTTTTCTGCATCTTCTAGTTCATCATCCAAATGTTTCAACTCCTCATCATTCGCCTTCTTCATTTTATTTATCAGCTCCATATTCATCTGCCAGTCAAGACACTTACATAAGGCTTCGTAATAGGGGGCCATAGGCCGCGTCCCCCAGGTGCTCCAGAAGGCTGAGTAGGAAGCAGAGCTGTGCGATGTGAAGGTCCGGGTTCTTAGGCAGGCCCTCCTCCTCCAGGTTCTCCAGCAGCATGGCGGCAGCAGCTCCCGGGGCACAACAACCACCAACCCCAATTTTATTGAAAATACTTATCCCCATTATGCATAATACTTGCTAATGATTTTAAGTACATGCTCCCTGTCATTTTGAGGTAGACTCCATTTATTCCTATACTGTCTAGTGTTTTCAAAAGGAATGGCTGCTGTATTTTGTCAAAAGCCTTTTCAGCATCTATAGAGATAATAATATGGTTTCTGTTAGTTTAGTTGTTGATATGATCAATTACGCTAATAGTTTTTCTAATACTGAACCAGTCCTGCATTCCTGATATAAATCCTACCTTGTCACAGTATATTATTCTCATGATAAGATGCTATAATCTCTTTGCCCATATTTTTATTTAGAATTTTTGGTCTATATTTGGTCTATAATTTTCTTTCTCTGTTCTGCCTCTTCCCAGTTTAGGTATCAGTACCATATTTGTATCATACAAAGATTTTGGCAGGACTCCTCCTTTGCATGTTTCCCTTAATCATCTACATAGTATTGGAATCAATTGTTCTTTAAATGTTTTATAGAATTCACTTGTAAATCTATATGGCCCTGGAGATTTTTCCTTAGGGAGTTCATTGATGGTTTGTTCAATTATTAAAGCATTTTATATCCTCTTATGTTAATCTGAACAATTTTTTTTTAATATTCATCCATTTCACTAAGATTATCAAGTTTATTGGCATATAGTTGGGCAAAATAGTTCCTAATTTTTTTTTAAATTTACTCTTCATTGGCGGTGAATTCACCCTTTTCATTTTTGATACTGGTAATTTGTTTGTTTGTTTTTATTTCTTTTTTTAAATCAAATTAACTGAAGGTTTATCTATTTAAGTGTGTTTTTTTCATAAAAATAGCTCCTAGTTTTATTTATTAGTTCAATAGTTTTCTTAAGTAATTTTATTAATCTCTCCTTTAGCTTTCAGTATTTATAATTTGGTATTTAATGGGGAATTTTTAATTTGTTCTTTTTCTAACATTTTTAGCTGCTTACCTAATTCACTGATCTCATCATCATATTTTATTCATGTAAACATTTAGAGATATAAAACTTCCCCTAAGAACTACTTTTGCTGCATGCTGTAAGTTTTGGTATATTGTTGCATTATTGACATTCTCTTGGATGAAGTTATTGCTTGTTTCTATGATTTGTTTTTTGGACCCACTCATTCTTTAGGAATAGATTATTTAGTTTCCAATTGATTTTTAGTCTATCTTTCCATGTTTCTTTATTACATATAAGTTTTATTGCATCATGATCTGAAAAAAATACATTTAATATTTCTGCTTTTTTTTTTTGCATTGGACTGTGAGGTTTTTGTGCCCTAGTACATCGTCAATTTTTGTGTATGTGCCATGTACCTCTGAGAAAAAAAAAAGGTTTATTCCCATTCAGTTTTCTTCAGAGATGTAGCACATCTAACTTTTCTAAAATTCTATTCACCTCCTTAACTTCTTTCTGTTTTATTTTGTGGTTAGATTTATCTAATTCAGAGAGGGGGAGGTTGAAGTCCCCACTAGTATGGTATTGCTGTCTATTTCTTCCTATAATTCCCTTAACTTCTCTAAGAATTTAGGTGCTATGCCACTTGGTGCATATATGTTTAGTAATGATATTACTTCATTGCCTATGGTGCTTTTAGCAGCATGCAATTTCCTTCCTTACCTCTTTTAATTAGATCGATTTTTTTTTTTTGCTTTTGGTTTGTCTGAGATAAAGATTGCTACCCCTGCTTTTAATTTTTTTACTTCAGCTGAAGCATAATTTATTCTACTCCAGCCTTTTAACTTTACCCTATGTGTATCCCTCTGTTTCAAACATGCTTCTTGTAAACAACATATAGTAGAATTATGGGGTTTAATCCATTCTGCTTTCCACTTCAATTTTATGGGAGATTTCATTCCATTAAAATTCATTGTTATGTTACTGTGTCTTTCCCTTCATCCTATAACCCTGTCCCTGTTTATGCTTTTCTTTCTCCTTTATCCCTTTCCCTCTTCACTAGAGTTTTGATTTTGACCACTGCATCACTCAATCTGCCCTCCCTTCTATCAGCCCCCTCCCTCTTCTTTCCATTTCCCCTCACTACTTTTTCTGTCCTCTCTATCCCTCCATTCCTTTTCTTTCCTCATTCCCCTCCAACTGCCTATAGGGCAAGTTAGATTTCTATATCTAACTGAGTATTTTATTTTCAACTCAAACCAAATCCAATGAGAGTGAAGTTAGTCCCTGATTTCACTCCACCATCTTGACTCCTGAACAAGATCTTTAGCAGGGGTTCTTGATATGTTTATTTTTTCATGGGCTCCCAAGTCATCAGGGAAAAAATTTCAGGGAGTTCATGAATTTGATCTTTGCAATATTTTAATAACTCTATTTCAAAACAATTGTTTTCCTTTCTTATGCATTTTATTCCATGCATTTAAAAATAATTATTCTGAGAAAGAGTCTATGGGCTTCATCAGGGATCTATCACACACACACAAAGAGAGAGAGAGAGACAGACAGACAGACAGACAGAGACAGAGAAACAGACAGAGAGACAGAGACAGAGAGAAAACTCCTCCTCTGGAAATTAATGATTAATGCATTGTTGGTGAAGTTGTGAACTGATTCAACCATTCTTCTTTTTTTTCTTTTTTAAATTAAAAAAAAAATTAGTTAGTTTTTAGATCTTGTGTTATCCTGATTGTGTTTCCACAATACTCAAATTGTTTACTCCTGACTGCTTGTAATATTTTCCCCTTGACCTTGGAACTCTGAAATTTGGCTACAATATTCCTAGGAATTTTTTGGGGGGGATCTTTTTCAAGAGGTGATCAGTGAATTCTTTCTTTTTTTTTTTTTAAAGCAATCGGGGTTAAGTAACTTGCTCAAGGTTACACGGCCAGCTATTTCTGGGTGTGGTGCTGAGTATCTGAGCCCGGATTTGATCCAGGTCATGCCGACACTGGAACCAGTGCTCTTACTCGCTGAGCCACCTGGCCGCCCCCAGTGAATTCTTTCAACTTCTATGTTACCCTCTGGTTCTATAATATCAGGGTAGTGTTCCTTGATAATTTCTTGAAAGATGATTTCTAGGTTATTTTTTTGATCATGGCTTTCAGGTAGTCAAATGATTTTTTTTTTAAAGCAATCGGGGTTAAGTAACTTGCTCAAGGTTACACAGCCAGCTATTTTTGTGTGGGTGACAAGTATCTGAGGCCTGAACTGATCCCAGGTCTCCTGACGCTGGGGCCAGCACTCTTACTGTGCCACCTGGCCACCCCTAAGCAATTGGGGTTAAGTAACTTGCTCAAGGTTACACAGCCAGTTATTTTGTGTGGGTGTTAAGTATCTGAGCCTGGAACCGATCCCAGGTGTCCTGACTCTGGGGCCAGCGCTCTTACTCACTGCACCACATGGCCACCCCTAGTCAAATGATTTTTAAATGATCTCTCCTTGATCTGTTTTCCAGGTCAATGGTTTTTCTAATAAGATATTTCACATTGTCTTCTATTTTTTCATTCTTTTGGTTCTGTTTTATAATATCTTGATTTCTCATAATGTAATTAGCTTCCATTTCCTCCATTCTAATTTTGAAGAAATTATTTTCTTCAGTGAGCTTTTGAATCTCCTTTTCCATGTGGCCAATTTTACTTTTTAAGGCATTTTTCTCCTCACTGGCCTTTTGGGCCTCTTTTGCCATTTCAGTTAGTCTATTTTTTAAGGTGTTGTTTTCTTCAGTATCTTTTGGGGTCTCCTTTAGCAAGCTGTTGACCCATTTTTCATTGTTTTCTTGCATCACTCTCATTTCTCTTCCCAATTTTTCCTCTACTTCTTTTACTTGATTTTCAAAATACTTTTTGAGTTCCTCTATGGCCTGCAACCAATTCATATTTTTCTTAGATGCTTTTGACACAGGAGTTTTGACTTTGTTGTCTTCTTCTGGTTGTATGTTTTGAACTTCTTTGTCATGAAAATAAGATTCTTAGTCTGATTTTTTCCTCTGTTTGTTCATTTTCCCAGCCAATTACTTTTGAGCTCTTTACCAAGGTAGCACTCTGCTTCCAGAGTGGAGAGTGCTTTCTCCTAAGTGTCTGGGGTTTTGAGCAGCTGCTCTTAGAGCTACTTCTAGGCACCTGTAAATTTTCAGTTTTTCTTAGGTGGTATGATCAAAGGAGAGGTGCTTACTTCTCTCCTGGCCTGTTGTCTGGTCTGTGAGTGACCACAAGCACTCTTTTCTGCCTTAGAACTGTGAGAAGGACTCCCTCTCCACAGCCACCACAATCTCTGCCACACCAGCCCTCCTTTTCACCCCAGGACCACCACCGAAGCCTGAGACCCATATCCAAGCAGGACAAAGCAAGAGAATCCTGCCTCAGTGCCAGCAAAGAGATCCTGCAATTGCCCTCTAATCAGCCACTTGATCCTAACACCATCTGTGGGCCTGGAGCTCCAGAAGCAGCTGCTGCCACAGCTGCTGCTGCTGCCTGTACTCCCGCCACTGCCCCTTCTGCTGCCCAGGGAGGTAGCATGATAATATGGAAAGAGAAATCTGGAGTTCAGGATTCTGGACTCTGCCATTTCTTAGCAGGGTAAGTTAGCAATTTTACCACCAGAGGCCTCTCTAGTTGCCTTAACTGTAAAATCAAAGGGTACTAGTCCATGACCTCAAAGGTCCATTCTAGGAGCTTTAAGTATGAAAGTGAATGCAATGTAGTAATTATTTTACAAGCTATTTTTTTGTTGTATGCTTAAGACCTGAATGTTCCTAAAATTGTAATGAATTCTTAATTATATTTAAACAAAAATGTAAACTAAGAAACTTATTTACATAGAATATATTGAGAGAGTTCGAGAAGCATGGCTGAGTTTTAACTCATCATTCAGACACCAAGTACATTACCCTATAAAGAAAGTCAGAGTCCCAGTCTGAGGAACTATTGTTGATTCTTTGAAAGGGGAGAAGTAGAAATAGAGGTATTCCAATGGCTTTTATCCCATTCTATTTCTCTCTCCTACAAGTTTGACTAACTTGGCATTTGCTTTTTTTTTTTTTTAACAATAACAAGTCCTGAAGAACCACATTTACAGAGCCTTTTATCCTATTATCAGAATTTTGCACTGCAAATATCTCACTGTAGCTCATTTGGAGGCTTACTGAACTGTGTTCCAATTGTGAGAATAACCCACATACAAACTGGCATAGTTCAGGGCTATTGCTCTGAGTATCTATATTAAATAAAGTATAAAACCAAGCAGTACCAAGGTTCTTTCAGACAACGAACAGGCTAACGTCTGGGCAGGGATGACTTGACCCAGTCTGACCTTACTCAGGCAATACAGTAAAGTGGGGGAAAACAACACACGTGAAGCCAGGGAAGATGTGAGTTTGAATCCTGCTTCAAGTTACTTACTAGCTGTGTGACCATTGGAAATTCATTTAAACTCAGAGCCTCAGTTTTCTTATCTATAAAATGGGGAGAAGGGGCATGATATTCCGTGGTACCTTGCTCTTAAGGCTGTTGTGAGACTCAATTAATTATATGTAAAACCCTTTTCAAAATGTTAAATGTGATCCACAAAACTTTTAAGTGCCTACTATGTGTCAAACTTGTTGCTGTCACTGCTGCTGTTATTATTATTGCTGTTGACAGCTAAGTGGCATAATGAATAGAATACTGGGACAGAAGTCAAGAAGACTCATCTTCCTAAATTCAAATTTGATCTCAGACTCGTACTAGCTGTGTGACCCTGGGCAAGTTACTTAACCCTGTTTGCCTCAGTCCTTCGCCTGTAAAATGAGCTGGAGAAGGAAATGGCCAACTGCCCCAGTAGTAAATAGTCATTCAATACACTTTTAAGCGCCTACTATGTGCCAAATATTGTGCTAATCAACATTAGCTATTTCATTATGGGAGCCATATCCAGCACTGTTCTTTGAGGCCATGCAGACTATTTTGCTACTGTCCAGAAAGAGGCCAGCTGGAGGCATAGATATGCCAAGCATCATTCCATTAAGGCTTACATGGCTCATGAATTAGTTTCATGGCTTCTAACAAAGGCATGTTTCCTCAAGGCTCTGTTTTCTCTAGATGCTAAATGTGATTTCATCAGATCAACAGCAAGTGAAGGCACAGTGCTCTTTGTCAACATAAAGAGCTGTTACCGAAATTAACTCCCAGATTCAATGGAGAAGTTTACAGTGAGCCAGTTGCAATGGATTTTAGTTCAGGCCAAAACACTGCATTAGTGGGGGACAAGACAGTAGGCAGGAACCTGTGTCAGATTTGACTGAGGCTACATTAAATGCACAAGCCATAACTCTTATCTAATTAAATTCAATTTAATCCAATACAATCCAATCCAACAAACATTTATTAAGGGAAGGGGGACAGTCTGTAGACTTTCTGCTATGGGTCAGGCGCTAAACGCTAAATTAAAGCTAAACACTTTATGAAAATGAGATCATTTGATCCTCACAAGAATCCTGGGAGACAGGTGCTATTATTATCCACATTTCACAGATGAGAAGACTGAGGCAGGCACACTGAGGTTAAATGACTTAAACAGGGTCACATAGCTAATACACGTCTAAAGCTGAATTTAAATTCAGATCTTCTGTACTCCAGGTTCAGTTTTTATCCACTGGTCTACTTGTTGTTACTCAGTTCTTCTGTTGTGTCTGAGTCATAGGAGTTTTGTCCATGGGGTTTTCATGGCAAAGATCCTGGAATGGTTTGCCATTTCATTCTCCAGTGTTTCCTCATTTTACAGAAAAGGAACTCAGGCAAATAGGGGTTAAGTGACTTGCCCAGGGTCACACAGCTAGTAAGTGTCTGAGACTGTATTCTACCTCAGATCTTCCTAACACCAGGTCCAATGCTCTGTCTACTATCCTACTTAGCTGCCCCCATACTAACCTAGAGAACCCAGTATTCACTGGGGGTCTCCCATCCAAGAACTAACCAGGCCCAACTCTGCTTAGCTTCCAAGAGCAAACAAAATTGGGCGTGTTCAGGGTGGTATGGCCATACATAACTGGTCTGCTTAGCTACCTCTAAACATCAGTTGTATTAGACATTGAGTCAGGCTCTGTTTGTTTTATTTTTATTTTCTGTCCATTAAAGATACAAAGACAGAAAAAAAAAAGAAAAAATCCCTGCACTCAAGGATCCTATGCTGAACGAATGATGGTATCAACATAAAGAATTAATTAGGTACCTAATATGTGCCAATAATTATGCTAGGCCCTTATGCAAAGACAAAAGAAAAAGGCCCTGTCCTCAAGAAGCTTACATTCTCCTGGAATATGGAACGTTGTTGTTCAGTCATTTTCCGTCAAGTCTGACTCTTCAAGACCTCATTTGGGGTTTTCTTAGCAAAGAGACTGATCTGGTTTGCCATTTTCTTCTCCAGCTCATTTTACAGATGAGGAAAATGAGGCAAGCAGGGTTAAGTGATTTGCCCAGTGGTCACAGGGAAAGTAAATATGTGAGGCTGGATTTGAACTCATAAAGATGAGTCTTCCTGATTCCAGGCCTGGTGCTCTGTGCACTATGGTGCCAACTAGCTCTTGGTATACATAATGCAGAGACAAATGAAGGTGTTCCCTCAAGAAGTTTGCCTTTTGCTAGAAATTGGATATCCAGCCACAAATACAAGAAGGGCTCTAGTGTGCCAGAAATATTAGATTTCTTTTGTTGGAGCCAGAGAGCAAAATTAAGAAAAATCTTCAGCATTTGTTGGTTAATTAAAAAAGGGAGAGGGAAAGGAACTGAGATATAGACTAGACCTGTGATTTCATTGACAGAGAACTCACTGGTAGGGAGATTCATATCAATATAAGACTGAATCTTCACTCCAATTCATAGTCTTAGGGAACTTCCCAAAACCCTGGGAGTGTAATTGACTTGCCCAGGTACACATGGCAAGGATGTATCAAAGGTGTGATTTGAATTCAGGTCTTCCAGGCTCCATTTTTCAAAGCCAGCTCTCTCTCTCTCCCTTACCTTACAGATGTCTCTCTATTCGAGCTATTGAAGGGCAGAAGGGTTCCAAATTCCCCATCCATAGAAGGTTTTGCAGCAGAAGAAGGATGACTTTGGTTGGGGATAATGTAGAAGGGATTCCTGTTTAGACACGGGCTTGATAAGATCCTCTTTGGATTCCCTTCTAATTCCAAGGTTCTATGCTTTGAGAAGATCATGAAAGTCCCTCCTAGTTCTGGTATTCTCCAGTTTATACTAATCTTCCTTTCTGACCCCAAGGTAACTGTCTCAGTAACTGAAGTGACTCCCTGTTATCCCCAGGAGCAAATGCTAAACACTTTCAACATCAGAAGCCATTCACATGCTTGCTCCAAACTACATTCCCAGGTGTAATGTAATGTAATGCCAAAAGAAAGGCAACTTCCCAAGGTTCAGAATACCAGCATAGTTGCTCTCTATTTTATTCAGTGACAAACCAAGAACAGAGAAGATCAAAACATGACATCATTCCAAATTACAGCATTTAATAAGTGTGATTAAATAATCTCCAAGTACTACCCCACCCCAGGACCTTCCAATCATTCAATCAATTACAAAGTCTCTGTTCTAAATACTTCTCCACCCCTAGCCTATACCTTCATTTGGTCCACCACAAAACCCCTCTTCTCAAATGGAGATTAGTTTCCAAACATAGGTAAAGTACCTTCATTTGTCAATCACAGAGCACAATAAGGTCAAAAGTTCCCCACCCCTGGATCACAATTGAATCTACCCCAGAGTTACATCAAGTTTAAACACAGCACTTAATACCCAAATGGAGGTCTTTTCTTCATCTTGACAGGAGGCAAGTTCTCAGCAATCTTAGTTCCTGGGGAGACAAGGCTTAGCAAGGCCATAAGATACATTGCCAGTCCCTTCATGAATTTATCCTCTGTCTGTAGAACAGTCCTAGAACCCCTGAACACATTAGCAAAGCCCTCTCCCAGGATTTCTGTAAACATACAACAAGAAAATCCTTCTTCAGGGCTTCTGAACCAACAGAAAGGCTCCCAGACCCCTGCAAGAACAGCACTGTCCTTCACCAGTGGACAGTATTCACTCTGTCTGCAGGACAGTCTCCAGACCCCTGCAACAACAGCACTGTCCCTCACCAGTGGACAGTATTCACTCTCTGTCTGCAGGACAGTCTCAGGGCTTCTTAGCGAACAGCCAGGTTCCAAGACTTCTTCAACAAAAGGACTGTCTTTCACCAGTGGACAAATCTGGCAAAACAACATCAAAACAGACAGACAAAGTACCAGCAAAACAGCCATGTCTCCTCAGTCCTTGGCAGCTCAGCGGGCAGGTCTCAAAAGTCCAGGGCAATTCAAAGCGGCCACCAGCAATTCTCTTAGTCTCTCTCTCTCTCCACGAGATGCTGCTTCCAAAAAGATCTTCCGCCTCTCTCTAGTGTCTCTCCAAATCTACATCACCAGCTCCTCCCAGTTCAGGACTTTCTTTTCACATCAACAAGCCCATCCCACAGGTGGGATTAACAAACTCTGGGTTTTAACACAATCAATTTGAAAACCAAGCCAATACAGGGGAATCTTTAATTGCCAATACTATCACACCAGGCTTCTTCTATATCCTACTTCTTCAGACATGCTCCAATTGGCGGAACCAAACAGACCTTTTTGCTGTTCCTTCCTTTCATCTTCATCCTGGTCCCTATGTACATACTGTCCCCCATATATGGAATGCTTTCCCTCCTGCCCATGGCTTCTTAAAATTCCTCACTTCCCACAAAGCTCAGTTCAAATGCTACCAAGGCACTCAGACCTGCCCTGATCCCTCCTCATTAGCTAGTGTCTCATCTCTAAAATTACCCTATGTTCATTTATTAATGTTGGATTTAATGCTTCTTCCATAATTTAGTAAATTATTATATATTTTTTATCAAGAGGCACTGTGGGGTAGTGGAAAAGTTCTGACCTCCGAGTCAAGAAGAAATTGATTCAGGTCCTTTCCTGAATACACATTGGCTGTGTTACTTAAGTTCTCAATGCTCTAGGCAACTAAATCTACATAAATTGCAGAGAAACTAATGACCTCTGATAGAAGAAGGCCTTCATTAGAAGCTCCCTACACTGACATGGCTGGCACTTTTTTTTTAGTCATTTTTTTCAGTTATGTCTGACTCTTGATGACATCAGTTGGGGTTTTCTTGAAAAAGATAGAGGAGTGGTTTGCCATTTCCTTCTCCAGCTCATTTTACATTTGAGGAAACTGAGGCAAACAAGGTTCAGTGACTTGCCTAGGGTCACCTAGCTAGTAAATATTTGAGGCCAGAGTTAAACTCAGAAAGATGAACCTTCTTGTCTCCAGGCCTGGCATAATGCTAGTAATTATTAATATTAATTATATTTTATATAATAATAATTATTATTATTCTTGTAACTTGTTTTGTATATACTTATTTGGTAGGTACATGTGTACCAGTTCTCTATCTGCCATAGAATGTAAGTTCTTCAAGGATAGAGAATGTTTCATATTTGACTCCATGTCCCTAGTACCTACAATGGTTTCTGGAACACTGTAGATATTTGGTGATTGATTATTTCTTTTAATTATTGGGAACATTGGTTTGGAGGTAGAAGGAACCTTCAATATCATATTGTCTAAGCTCATCCTTTTGTGTACAGATGAGGAAACCAAGGTCAAGTTAATTTAAGGGACACAAGGTCACATAGATAGTAACTCATTATTAGCAATAGAACTCATTCTCTTTCCCCCTAAACTCTCCCTCCTCCTACCTTTCCTATCACCATAGAGGGTAACATCCTCTTCCCAGCCCCTTAGGCTCACACCTGAAGGGTCATCCTGGACAACTCACTATCTCTCACTCCCCATATCCAAGCAATTGCTAAGATCTGCTGATTTTACCTCCATGATATCTCTCAGATATACCCTCTTCTCTCTTCTGACACTGCCGCCCCCCTTATGTAGGCCCTCATCCCCTCACACCTGAACTGTTCCAAGACCCTGATGGTGGGTCTCTTTCCTCCAGGCTCTCCCCACTCCAATCCATTCTCTTACCACTAAAATGATTTTCTTAAGGAACAGGACCAACCATGTCACCCCCTACTCAATAAACTTCAGTGGTTCCTTATTATCCACAGGAGTAAATAACAAAATTCTCTCTTTGGCATTCAAAGCCCTTCATGATCTGGCACATTCCTACCTTTCCAGCATTCTTACAGTTTGCTCCCCAACACATACTCTTTGATCCAGTGGTAATGGCTTCTGGCTGCTCCATGAACAAGACACTCCATATCTCAGTTCTGGGCATTGTCTCTGACTGTCCTTGATGCCTGGAACACTCTCCTTCCTCTGCTTCAACTGTTGACCTCCCTTTCAACTGAAACAAAAATCCCACCTTCTACAGGAAGTCTTCCCTAACCTCCCTTAATTTTACTGCCTCCCCTATGTTAATTATTTTCTATTTGTCATTTCTCTATTTTACTTTGTATAGATTTGTTTGCACGTTTTTCCCCCTTTAGATTGTAAGCTCCTTGAGGGAAGAGACTGTCTTTTGCCTTTTTTACTGTTTCCCTACCTCTTAGTACAATGCCTGGCACATAGTAGGCACTTAATAAATATTGATTGATTAATAGTAAGTGACAGAATCATAATTTGAACTCAGGTCTTGTGACTCCAAGCTCAGAACTCTACCATATTCCATTGATTTATAGAAGATGAATTTCTGTACAATATACTTTAATACCAATATCCTTTGTGTCCATTTTTTTCCTCTTTTAAAAATAGATTTGGGGGTGGCTAGGTGGTGTAGTGAATAGAGTACCATCCCTGGGGTCAGAAGGACCTGAGTTCAAATCTGTCCTCAGACACCTGACACACTTACTAGCCATGTGACCTTGGGCAAGTCACTTAACCCCAATTGCCCTGCCTTCACCCCTCCAAAAAGTTTAAAAAAATAGTTTTTTATTGATATATTTTAATGCTGACCAGAAATGCCCTCTAACTTTATCTCTTTAAAAACACTGTACTTCCAGTGAAAGTCTGTTCATATCCTTCTTATATTTCTCAGTCCCTGGCACAGAGTCTTCCACATAGTAGGTGCTCAGTAAATGTTTGTTGATCAAATTGGTCCTTGAGTTTGGACCAATTTCTGCTTCATAATGAAATGAGTGAGAAACTGCTGCAACAAATGTTCAGGGCCTGTCCAAATTACTGGATTTTATTGTCCTGGATGGTGTTTTCACTGAATATTTTCTGAAATAAATGGGCAATGAGGTGAAGCTCTGAAATAGTTTCATTTGAACATATTTCCAATTTAATGATATTCATTGTAAGAAGATTTGACTGTTCCAAAGAAGGTTATGGATGATCAAGAAATGAAAAACTAAAGATTTCTTTTCTTCTTTGTCCTAAATACAAGCAATTTAGATGTTTGTCCGACTGCTCCAGTTCCAGTCTACCTACATTCCTCGTCCAACTTTCCTATTTAACTCAATTACGAAAGATGAACCCATCCTTAAACCCTTTCTTGCCCTCCTGAATTGGATCTCCAACTGCCTTTGGGCTCTCTCCTCCTTGATGTCCTATGAAACTCAACATATCTAAAATGGGAGCTTGTCATATTTCTTCAACACCAACTCTTTTTTTTTTTGGATGTCTAGGAATTTATATTCTACTTAGGAAAGATATCTAAACAAAGACTATGTAGGTCCCCCCCTCTTAAGTTGGCCTCACTAAGCCAAAGGCTGTATTGGGTCTCTTGTTGGCTCCATCAAGATGTGAGTGTCCCCCTTTGATGAAGTAGGACACTGGCCTAGGAACATACCACAGGCTGAGTTTGTGAACCTAGGTATGGATAGTTTTCCTGCAGCAACTACACTGTCCATCTTTCTGGTGTTCTTTGCAGCTGCACGTCTGCACACACTTGGGACAAGCAGTGGGACAGCACTGGCAGAAGTCTCTCTCGCTTGGCTTGCGTTTGTGGTCTGAAACGCTGCCCACTGCAGTGTTTT
Source organism: Petaurus breviceps papuanus (assembly GCF_028583685.1). NCBI lineage: Eukaryota > Metazoa > Chordata > Mammalia > Diprotodontia > Petauridae > Petaurus > Petaurus breviceps. Next base: position 5,063,844 of record NW_027185575.1, read on the forward strand.
TATAGGCACAACAATTACCAGAACCACAACTGCAGAATTTAGGATCTATAGTCACCGATCAGGTTCTGTGGAAGTATGAATGCTCTCAGTCTTTTTCTACCCTCAGGTACTGTTCAAAGCAGAGGAGGAAGCCACATGAGCATATAATCTTCCTCACCCCTAATTTTGAGGAAGAGATATCCTTGCAAAGCTCGTCAGGCAATTTCAAATTTCTGTCTTAGTTTAGTTTTCCCCTTTTCCCACCCTAGGCTGCTATCAACACCAACTCTTAACATGCCTCTCCTGGAAATTTCCCAACTTCTGCTGAGGGCAACATCAATCTCAGTTGCTTCTCATTGGGAACTTCGGAGACATTCTTGACTTTCCACCTCTTCTCTACTCCCTCCTATCCAGTCCACTGCCAAGTTTTTTTTTATTCTACCTCTATAACAATTATACCCTTCCCTTTCTTTTAGCGGAAATGCCCACCACCGTAGTTTGAGCCTTTTTACTGTCACTCTGAGTCTATTTTAATAGATTTCTAATTACCCTCCTTGTTCCTAGTCTGTCCCATTCCATTCTCCATACAACCATCCAAATAATCTCTTAAAGACACTTTTCTGATCATTCAAAAGCATTCCAAGGCTCCCCATGGTCCATGGGATAATATACAAGCGCCTAAGCCTGGAATTGCATGACCTCTACAATACAGTTCCAGCAATATTCTGTCCCAGTTCTCTATCCATTGAGTCATCTAGCTGCTAGAAAACTAGCAAGGCAAGGGGAAGCCAGATTGTGGGGTTTTAATATACAGAATAATAATGTCACTGAATGCCCAAATATACTTACAGTCACAGAGGCAGCTGATGGGACAGTAATAGAATAGTGGGCCTGGAGTCAGGAAGAACTGAGTCCAATCTGGTCTCAGACCCTAGCTGTGCGACCCTGAGTGAATTATTTAATCTCTGTTTGCCTCAGTTTCCTCAATGGTGAAATGTGGGTAATAATAGTATCAATCTCCCCGGGTTGTTGATCAGATGAAATATTACCTGTAAAAAGTGCTTAGCACAGTGTCTGACACATAGTAGGCACTATATAAATGCGTATTCCTTCCTTCTTAAATCTTTTTAATTTTTTAAAGTGAAAAAGCAGTAATGCAACCCTAGAAAAAGCACAATGCAGATTAACATCAGACAACATGGTTGTATAGCTCAAGATAAGACCTATTTCTTGGTAACCGCTTATCTTTCATCACAGGATTATTTTTGCAAAAGGGATGCAACTTCATTCATAGACAAGTAATTTCCTCTCATCTCTACAAAAGCTCGTAACTTTCCAATATTCTTTTTTAAAAATTGGCTCCCAGTCCAAATCCCCTGCGGTTCCTCTTGTCATGACTAACCCTCCGTATTTATGCTGCCTTTGAGGCTTGCTAGGCAGGTATTGATCGACTGCTTGCTGACAAGGAGAATGCAAGTCCTTGTATCCCAGGTTCTATGTAGTTTTTCAAGAAACATTTCTTGTCCAATCAAGCTGCTAATTCATTAATACAATAGATCATCACACCTACAAATCTTTTAAAGAGGATACATCCAAATTTACTCTCCATCATATCATCTCCCCCATTAGACTGTGAGCTCCTTGAGAGCAGGGACTATCTATCTTTCTGTGTATCCCAAGAGCTAAGCCCACTATCTGGCACATAGTAGGTGCTTAACAAATTTTTATTGACTGACTTTATAGAAGCATTTCTTGATTCTCCCAGCTGCTGGTACCGCCACCACAAAATTACCTTACATCTATCTTATATATGTTTACATGTTTCCTCCCCTGATAAAAAGTGAGTCCATTGATGGAAGGGATATTTTTTTCTTTTTCTTTTTTCTTTTTGTCTCTATATCTAAGTTCTGGGGACACAAAGAAAAGCTCCTGCTCTTAAGGAACCCAACCTAAAGGATCAGGGAATTGCAAAGAATTATATACAAATTAGATACATGTATATATACACACATATATATGTATATGTGTGTGAATGTATACCTATGTAAACAAACCATATATTTGTATGTGTATATTTATATGAATAATAACCTAGAAGCGATCTGAGAGGGAAGATCCTAAGATTAAGGAAGTGAGGGCAACGGTTCATATAATAGGTAGTACTTTGACTTCTTGGAAGTCAAGAGGAGGGGATAAGGAGGGAAAATCCTCCAGGCATGGGAGATGGCTAGTGAAAATGCTGTCAGGAGATGGTGAGTCTTATGCAAGGAGCCTCCTTCCTTCCTTCCTTCCTTCCTTCCTTCCTTCCTTCCTTCCTTCC
>NW_027185575.1:5066152-5066263 GCF_028583685.1 Petaurus breviceps papuanus
CCTTCCTTCCTTCCTTCCTTCCTTCCTTCCTTCCTTCCTTCCTTCCTCCCTCCCTCCCTCCCTCCCTCTCTTCCTTCCTTCCTTCCTTCCTTCCTTCCTCCCTTCTTTCCT
>NW_027185575.1:5066363-5110439 GCF_028583685.1 Petaurus breviceps papuanus
CTTCCTTCCTTCCTTCCTTCCTTCCTCCCTTCTTTCCTCCCCCCTCCCTATTTTTCTTTTTCCCTTGTTCCTATCATGAGAACCCAGGTTTTCTGACTTGAAATCCAAATTCTCTATCCATTTGTCATGGTGTCTCCTAAAAGATCCAAGAATGAGAGGAAGACTATTGAGCAAGGCTCAATGGGGGATGAGGGTGGTAAAAACAAAAAAAAAAAACCTATTATAGAGGATGTCCATTCCACTATGGTAATTTCGTTCTTGTTGGTTAAACAGACAAAGAGCTTATATAGTTGAAAAGGAATGAATGACTGGTGAAGTAACAGAGGAAGCAGCATTTCTATGTGCTTTGGTTGGATTTAATCTACTATACAGGCATACCTCATTTTATTGAGTTTTGCTTCACAGATATTGTGTTTTTGTTTTTGTTTTTTTACAAATCGAAGGTTTGTGGCAACCCTATGTTTGACAAGTCTTTTTCCCAAGGCACCATTTTCCTAACAGTATCCTGTCTCTTTCACATCTTAGTAATTCTCGGAATCTTTCAAACTTTGTCATTCTCATAATATCTCTTATGGTGATCTGTGATAAGGGATCTTTGATGTTACTGTTCTTACTGTTTTTAGCACCACGATCCATGCCCACATAAGATAGTGGACTTAATAGATAATTGTTGGGTATGTTCTGACTACTCCATCTACCTACTATTCCCAGTCTCTCTCCCTCTCCGCAGGCTTCCCTATTCCCGAAACACAACAATACTAAAATTAGGCTAATAAATACAATGGCCTCTAAGTGTTCAAGTGAAAGAAAGAATCAATCCCCCTGGCAAACTTCATTGCTTTCTTATTTTAAGAAATTGCCATGGTCACCCCAGCCTTCAGTAACCACAATGCTGATCATTTGGCAGCCATCAACATCTAATCAAGACCTTCCACCAGCAAAAAGATTGAAATTTTTGCTGAAGACTAAGATGATTGGGTGGCATTTTTTTTTAGCAATAGAGTATTTTTTAATTAAAGTATGTACATTTTTTGGATATAATACTATTGCACACTTAAGAGACTAAAGGATAGTGTAAACATGACTTTTATATGCACCAAGAAACCAAAAAATTCATGTGACTCAGTTTATGGCAATATTTGCTTTATTGTGGTGATCTCAAACTGAACCCACAATGTCTCTGGGGTATGCCTGTAGTTGTTTTACAGGATCAATAGAGCTAAGCTAGTCTCAGGGCAAAACAGGGCCATGTACTGGGGAAAGTGGATTCCTAGGGTCTAATACAAGGTAATACCAACCGAACACACCACAAAAGCCCTGAAGCTCAGATCCTGTGGTGCCATACAAAAGTGTAAATAGGAGGCATATGGGGAAATATGAAAAGATTCATACAAAGTGAGACAAGACAAGATCAATACTAATGGCAACTATATCTAGAGAGAAGAGAAATAAATATTTAAAAAGAAAAAGAGAGAAAGGAAGGAAGAAGGGAAGGATGGAAGAAAGGATAGGTAATGAGAGAGAAAAAGAAAGCTGGATGGTTGGAAGAAAGGATGAAATAAATAAAAGACAAAGGGAAGAAAAGATTGAAAGGAATAAAATGAGGAAGAGAGAAGCAAAAATGGTGAGAAAGAAAGGGAAGGAAAAAAGGAAGAGAATGAAAGAGAAAGTAGAAGAAAGAGAAAAGAGAAAGGAAAGTGGTAGAGGAAGAGGAAGAGAAGGAGGGTGAGATAGGAAGGGAGGAAGGAGGAGAGAGGAGGGGAGGGGACAGGAGGAAAAGAAGGGAGGGGAGGGGAGGAGAAAAAGAGATTCCAAGGCAGTAGGACTTCAATAGCCATGGATGGGGATAAGAAATTATTTTTTTACTTGCTTGTTATTGATTCACTCATTTAGTTCTGCCTTAAATATGCAGGGTTTTATGTAAAATTTTATCCCTTATTTTGTATGTTTATTTGATTTTTTTTTGGCTGCTAAATAAACTTCTAGTAAATTTCCCAACCCTATTACTCCCCTGGTGGAAATCCTCATCACCACAAGCCTGGACTATTGCAATAACTTGCTGGTTGACCTCCCTACCTCAAATTTCTCCCTACACCAATCCATCCTCCACAATGGCTTTCCTGGATCCAGCCATGTCAAACTCTGCCCCGCCCCCATTCAACAAACTCTAGTGACTTTATTTATTACATCCAATATCAAATATAAACCCCATATTTGTCTTTTAAAGCTCTTCATAATCTGGTCCCTTCATACATTTCTACATTTCTTTATACTCTGTGCTTCCCTTCACCCACTATTCTATAATACAGTGACTGTTGTCTCCTTGCTGTTTCTTGCACAAGATTTCACCATTCCCTGACTGAATTTTCACTGGCCATCTCCCATGCCTGGAAGGTTTTCCCTCATTGGCTCCTCCTGGCTTCCAAGAAACTAAAGTCCTACGTACTATAAGAACTATGGTCCTGACCTCCTTAATCTTAGTGCCCTTCCTCTGATATTTTATTCTATTAATCATTTATATAATATATAAATATAAACACATAAATACATATAAATATATAGTTTATATGTATTTAGACAGATACACATATGTATATACATATAGTATGTATATAATTATTTGGAATTCTCTCCCCCATTAAGCTGTGAGTTCCTTAAGAGGATGGACCTTTCCTTGTATCCCCACAGCTTCACACAGAGCATCACACATAGTAGGTGCTCAATAAATACTTACTGACAACTTGAAATGCCCTCCCTACCCATTTTTCAGATAAAGAAACTGAGGTCAAGGGAAAGTAAGTGACTTTAAGATCATGCAGAAAGTAGCAGAACCACACTTAGAAATTCTGACCTCAACTGCAGGCCTTTTTTCCCATTGAGTCTAGTGGAAAGGGCTCAAAGAGTGACTTTAGATCCTGGCGTGGAAGAATTAATCCAGCATCTATTGGTACGTGAAGGTGTCTGCAGGCATAGCTCAGCCACAATTAGGATGGACACCTGGCAAGACTGAGTCTTAACTACAGAATAGGGGCATATGGGACAGTGTAGAAGGTGAGGATAATTTCCATGGAGTTTAAAAAAAATAGAGATGTGCTTAGATGGGTACACAGGGGTCAGGCAGACAGGTGGCACACTAGTAAGAATGCCAGACCTAGAGGGAGGAAAACCTGAGTTCCTATTCAGCCTCAGACACTTATTACTTGTATGACCTTGGGCAAGTCACTTTACCTCTGTCTAACTCAGTTTTCTCATCTGTAAAAAGGGAATAATAATAGCAATTACCTCCCAGTGTGGTTGTAAGAATCAAATGAAATACTAAGTATAACGTGCTTAGCATAGTGTCTGGCACATAGTAGGCACTTAATAAATGCATGTTTCCTTTTTTTTTTTGCTTTTTGGAGGGGGGAACGCAAGGTAATTGGGGTTGACTTGCTCAAGGTCACATGGGCAGTAAGTGTTAAGTGTCTGAGGCTGGATTTGAACTCAGGTCCTGATGACTCCAGGGCCCGTGTTATATTTATTGCACCACCTAGCAGCCCCTTATTTCCTTATTTCTTCCTTCCATGTTATAGGTGAAAAAGCTGTTTTGTTTTGTTTTTTCCCCATGAAGGATTGAATTCTTTGTTTTATAGGATCAGCTTCAGGGCACCATGGGGCCAGGTGAGAAGTTTCGAAGTCCTTCAAGACAAGGTGAAGGAGGTGTGAAAATTATGACCTAAAATTCAGGGGAGATGGTGGCTTGACTGTCCCTCATCCCTGGAGTCTTAACCCCTCCCCTCTCTCTCTCTCTGTCTCTCTGTCTCCCTCTCTCTCTCTCTCTCTCTCTCTCTCTCTCTCTCTCTCTCTCTCTCTCTCTCTCTCTCTCTCTCTCTCTCTCTCTCTCTCTCTCTCTCTCTCTCTCTCCTCACTACTCACTTTTATAATCCCTTATTTCCTTCAACTTTGCTCATCTATAAAATGAGCTGGAGAAAGACATGGCAAACCACTTCAGTATCTGTGCCAAGAAAATGGGGTCATGAAGAGTTGAACACAACTGAAATGACTGGAACAGCAACTATCAATCCTTGTGTTATTATTAACTAATTAATAATTATTAATTAATTATTCAAGCACCCAAGGCCTTTCCTGAGCCCCTGAATTGTCAGTGATTCCTCATTCCGATTCCCCAAACTACTCTGTATTTCTTTTGTAAGCATTTATCTGCATACCTGCTATTTCCCCTAGCAGACTGCAATCTCCCTGAGGGCAGACATTTTCATTTTTGTCTCTATATCCCTACTATATAGTACAGTACATGGCACATAGTAGGTACTTACCTTGCCTTTCTTCCTCGGTAATTCTTCCCCTGATTCTCTACACAATTTTGAAAATCTTTTTTTCCCCTTAATTCAGTCAGCCTAAGTAGCTGCCCTTAAGAAGGAGGTTTAAAAAAAAAAAGTGAAACTAACTTTTAGATGTATTTGCTGCAGCAAATATTATCATTTATTTTGTAATCCCAGAACTTCTTCTCCAGAACTATCATAATGCAAATGAGCCTTTGTCTGGTGAACTGGGAAATGGCATCATCTTCAAAGGAATCATTTCGGGAGCAGGGAAGGATGCAGTTTCTTTCAGAGTATTGCTGTATTACCAGAGACATGCAGACACCACTGGAGTCAAGGCTGAAAGTATTTTGTGTCACTAGCTCCCTGGCACCAACACCCTAAACAGTACAGCTTTCATCTACCACATCATCTCCTGACTGCTTCAGTTTCCTAATCTATAAAATGGGGATGTTTTTAAATATTTCACAAAACCTGATTATTGTTGTTCATTTGTGCCTAACTCCATTCTGAGGTTTTCTTGGCAAGGATGCTAGAATGGTTTGCCATTTCTTTCTTTCTTCTGCTCATTTTACAGATGAGGAAATTGAGGCAAACAGGGTTAAGTGATTTCAGGGGCCATCTAGTCCAACCCTCTTTTTACAAATAAGGAGTCTGGGGATAAAGGTGAAGAACCTTGTCCAAGGTCACATAGCTAGTAAGTGTCTGAGGTCAGATTTGAACTCGTGAAGCTAAGTCTTCCTGATTCCAAGTCCAGTGTTCTACACACTGTGGTGCTGCCTAGCCAACCCAAGCTTAAACTGAAAGCTATAAAATGTCTGATATTTCTAGAGATTTTTGCATCCTTTTGCATCTCTAGAGTTTAGCACATAGTAGGTGCTTAATAAATGTTTATTCACTGACTCAGGTAGACATTTATGGAGGCAGCTGTTAACTAGTGCCAACCCCAGAGCCAGCTTTTCCTCTGACTCATACAGCACTGGCTGTGTGACCCTGAACAAGTAACTTAACCTCTCAGTGCCTTATATAACTCTCAAAAACTCAGGATGTGCCAGATACCATGTTGCATATATACAAGTGTAGGAATCTCCTCAATAGTAGTTCCCAACCTATGTAACCAGAGGTATAAACAACACACATTACTATAGGGGTAGCAGCTTGGCATGGTGGGCAGAGCATGTGACCTGAAGTCGGAAAGGCCTGGATTTGAGTCCGGCCTCTGACACTGATTAGCTGTATGACCATGGGCAAGGTTCTTTACCTTCATCCTCAGTCTCCTCATTTGTAAAAAGGGGGTTGGACTAGATGGCCCCTGGGGTCCCTCTCCATCTAGGATGCTACCTTGGAGGCCTTTAGTTCTCAACTGTCAATTAATTGGTCCTAGTAATGCCATCATTCCAGTCTCATAGGAAGTCATCGGGATGGTGTGTGTAAAGTGTTTTGCTAACTATAAAGAGCTACCCAGATGCCTGTTGGGATTAAACCACTGCCAGGTACCAAAATTACAGATTGGCAGTGGCTCTCGGAGTATATACAATTAAGGTGCAAACTGAATTATGGTATGGAGAAGGGCCCAATGGTGCTGTCCCTATGGTACCAGGTTTAGTTATAAAATGTGCATTCATTTATCCATGCAACAAACATTTTTTTTTAGTAATCTACTATAATAAAAACTAGGAAGGAGACAAAGTTTCATATGATCATGGAATTTGTTTTGGAAGGGACTTCAGTGACCATTCAATTCAAACCACCCATTTTATGGATAAGGACCCTGAGGCCCAGAGAGGTTAAGTGTCTTACTCAAGATTACACAGTTAACAAGACTTTTTAAAGCACCTACTATGTACAGTATGCTAAGCACTGGGAATACACACAACAAAAAAAGCAAAAAAAAGTCCCTGCCCTCAAGGAGTTTACATTCTAATGGGAGAGAGAGAAGGCAAAGAACGAGAGGGAAAGGGAAGGGAATAAGCATTTATATAGTGCTTACTAATTGCCAGATATTGTGCTGAGCCCTTTACAAATATTATCTCACAAAGGAAAGATATACAAAATAAAGTGTAGTTAACCAACAGAAAAGGCATTGGGCAGGCTGTGTTAGACACAGAAATACAGCAAGATAGTGGCACAGTTGGAATTGGAACCCAGATCTCCTGATTCATTTGCCGGACATATGTTTTGGGTTCACCTGCTCAGAAGAGAAGAGAGAGCCTCCTAGCTAAAATCTGGTCTGAATTCTGCCAGCATCCTAAGGGATTTGTGGCAGATCCAGATTAAAGGCAGGCTATACAGCATCTCGTCAGACAGGTAACCATGGGATACTGCAGTGGTTGTTTCCACTCTAGTCCAAGAAGCAGGGAAAATTCACCACGCTCAAGGTGGCACAGTGACCATCACATGTAAATATTTCACAATTAAAATAAATGGCAATGGAAAGGGTAAAATATGTAGGACAGGCAGGGCAGCCACTTGCCCTTGGCATAATATGGAAGGCCTTTTTTTCATACGCCTTTATATAAATGCAAGTTTTTAAATGCCAGAAAAATCTTCTCTCCAGGGTGATTGATACCAATGATTTTTTTATAACAAATCTGGTTCCATAGGTATTAATTTTGTAATAAATCTATTTCTGAGAAGTAGTATAGAGTTAGGGACATAGAGAGAGAGAAAACCAGACAGAGAGCCAGCCTTGGAATCCAGGAGATCTGGATTTAAGTCTTGATACACACACACATGCACATACACACACATGCACACACAGATGATAGATAGATATAGATATATAGATGTGTACAGATATGTTAATTAGATCTCTCTCTTTCTGAGCAAGTCACTTTACCTGCCAATGATCCAAGAAAGTCTCTGAGATGCCTATTTGAGAACAGTCACAGCTACAGCCCAGTATTGATTAAAAAGGACATTCCTTTGTGTGAGTTTCCTGCACCATCAAATTGCATTCAGGAAGAAATCAGGTTCCACCTATTAGAGTGAAGGATCAGAACCCTTGGTGGCCAGGAATCAAGAAAGGTCAGGGATAGGTTACCAACCTTGCCTGAAGCACACAAATGCCTCGGCCCTTTAACAAAGGAAACAGTTGCTTTGTAGTGTGGTGGAAGGAGCCCTCTCAGCTCAGTCAGGAGAGATCTGAGTTCAAAACCTGTCTCTGTCACCTAGAAGTGGTGGAAGAAAATCACTGAACCTCTGAATTCTATCCCCACCTGTAAAGCCAGGATGAAAATATCTCTAAAAGCTATCTCAAGGTAGGATCAAACAAGATACCAGAACTGAAATTTTGAGTTGGTAAACCACTCTACATACATTATCTCACTTGAGTCCTTCAACTATCTTGTGTTTCTTCAGCTACAGTTAGACCCATTTTACAGACGGAATCATTGAGCTTTAGATAGAGTAGATGTCTTGCCCAGGACCACAAACTAATTATTATGAATAACATCAATAATTAACAATGTTAATTAATGTTAATAAGTTACCACTTATATAGTACTTTAAAGGTTACAACATACTGTGAATATCTTCACAATGCTAAAAGGTAAATGTGATTATTCTCATTTTGCAGATGAGGAAAATGAGGCTGGGAAAGGGTAAATGACATACCTTGGGTCACAAAGCTAGTAATACATTGAGGTAAGATTTGAACTTAGGTCTTGGTGACTCCCCCATCCAGCACAACAACTCAAATACAGGAATCTTACCACTGCTCTCTATATTTTGTCCGTATCTAATAGAAGGAACTGACTGCACATGTTCCTCAAGGCTCTGTCCAAGCTCTCTTCTCTCTTTTCTCTACAGTCACTCACATGGTGATCTCATCAGCTCCCATGGATTTAATTATTATTTCTATGTAAACTATTCCCAGAAATATAATTCTTTGAAGGCATTTAGGTGATTCAGTGGATGGAGTGAAACACATGGAGTCAGGAAGATCTGAAATTAAAATTTAACTTCAGACATTCCTAGTTGTGTGACCCTGGGCAAGTCACTTATATCTGCTGCAGTTTCCAATATTGTTGTGAGGAACAAATGAGATAATATATGTAAAATGCCTAACATAGTGCCTGGAACATAGTACCTGATTAATAAATGCCTTTTTTCCATTCTCTGAAGTGAGAGACTGTCACTTTTATATTTGTATTTCTAGAACTTAACATTGTGTTTGATATATAGATATAGTAAGCACTCAATAAATGCTTTTTATTCATTTCCATCAACTTCAAGTATAGCACTTTATCCATTGCTACCCATAATGCAGCTTAATCCTTTATAAATCTTTAAAAAGCATTATAGAAACATCAGTTTTTGTGGTTATTAGAGGATATCCAAATCTCATCTCAAAGGCACTTCGCCACCAATAACAGATATAATCACATAACCCCTTCCCCAATTATTCACTTTCTGATTTGGGTTTGAAATATTAGGAAGTGAGATAGCCTTGAATAATGTAGGGAAAGGGGGGCGGTGTTATCTTCTGGATTTAGTGGGTCCAAGGGGTGGGAACTTATGAGCTTCCCTGGGATGCCAAGCTAGTGAAGATGAGTATTGAGAGAGGATGGTCAGTCCATCAACACAACTTTGTTAAGTACTTGATATGTTCCAGGCATCAACTTAGCCCTGGAGCTTCAAAGGTCAGATGACCATTCAGAGAGGTCAAATTGGGGTGATAGGAATGGTAGATGGGCATTACATTCTATAAAAAAAAATGGCAGTCTATTTCTACAAGTCGACTCTGGATTCCATCACTCCTACCCACATGCTCCCAAATGGAACTAAAAGAAATCATTCAATGAGGCTGAGTCCATTACAAATATATGTTATCCAATGTTAACTAGGCCCTCACTGCAACAAGGAAACATATTCTACTCCTCATTAATTGATTCTCTGTCCCACTCATGCAATAGCTATTCCAAGCAATTATTTTCTCAAGCTTCCTATGGTACCCTCATCACCTTCTCAGTTAAGAGGGGTCACTGTTGCCAAACTAATTTTCCTTCAGACCAGATATGACCATACGAATCCTCTATTTAATCAATTCTAGTGGCTTCCTATTGCATCTAGGATTCAATATTCTGTTTAGCCTATAAAGCCTTACACAAACTGACCCCACTCTATTTTTCCAGCCCCACTGGAATTTTCTCCTCTTCCTGCCCTCTGTGATCCAGTCAAACCATCATTCTCTCCATTTCTGACATATCACTTTATTGATCACCCTTTTCCATGCCATCCTATGTGCCTGGAATGCACTCCCTCCTTACCTTGGGTTCAAAGAGTCCCTTCTCCGCTTCAAGACTTCTGCATCGGGGTGGCCAGGTAGCACAGCGAGTAAGAGCACCGGCTCTAGTGTCAGGACGACCTGGAGATCGAATCCCGGACTCAGACACTTAGCATCCAACCAGAAACACCTGGCCATGTAACCTTGAGCAAGTTACTTAACACCAATTGCTTAGGGGTGGCCAGGTGGCTCAGCGAGTAAGAGCAACTGGCTCCAGTGTTGGTATGACCTGGAGATCGAATCCCGGGCCCGGACACTCTGCACCACACCCAGAAATAACTGGCCGTGTAACCTTGAGCAAGTTACTTAACCCTGATTGCTTAAAAAAAAAAAAAGACTTCTGCATTAACTTCTGCACAAATATTTCCCTCTTCCTCCAACTGCAAGTGCCTTCCCTCCAAAATTACCTTGTATTTAATTGCCTTAGATATATTTGTTTATTCACTTTATATTTATATTGCATATAATTGTATATGTACTTGTTGTTTTCCCTGTTAGACTATAAGCTCCTTATGTGTGGGTATTGTATCATTCTTTTCACTCAGCTCCTGAGAATAAATGCTGTCTGGTTGGCCTGTAGTCAGCAAGAATCTCTGAAAGAAACCAACATAAGACTTAGGAGACAGAAGTTATCATCAGTAGGTGGTTGTTCTGCCATTATCTCTTTTATTTGACCAGTATGAGCAGAGAAATTTATAACCATGTTTAATGGCAAGAAGTATCATCATGGCTGAACTCCATCAATCACCATTATTCTTCTGGAACTGCAGATATGAAGTCCATAGGTTCAACGATTTAAAGATAGAAAGGACCTTTGAGGCTGTCCAAGCTGAGCTCCTCATTTTACAGTTGAGGAGAATGAGACCAAGAGAGATAAATTATTTGTCCAAGGTCAGAGAGGTAATAAGCAGTATTGGCAGATTTGAACCCAAGTTCTCTGATTCTAAATGCAGCATTCTTTACTCTGCACCAAACTGCCTCCCATAGCATTATACAGTGTCAGATGTGGGAGGCCAGCTGGTCTAATTACTTCATTTGTTTTCTTTTATTTAAATGTTTTAGTGTTATTTTTTAATACCATTGTCATTACTTAATACTGCCTCCATAATGGAACCCTTCCTTGGAACAAAGGTTATGGTTGTGTGATTTGTCTTCATTCTTGAAGAGGACCATGACATCAGGAAAATGATGACATGACTTGCAAATGAATTGGATTTGAGTGAGGGAGGGCTGTGAGCCATCTGTGTCTAGTGGCCAGATGTTTATCAGGGAGACTGGAGATGGCCCCAGATGCAGTGGGAGACCTTGACCTTTTTTTAAAATTTTAATTTATATATTTACTTTTAGTTTAGTTTACAACATTCAGTTCCACAATCCCTTGAATTCCAAATTTTTCTCTCCCTTCCTCTCCTCCCCTCTCCCCCACCACGGTGGCATGCAAATTTGATATAGGTTCTACAAATACCTTCACGGTAAACATTAGTCAAGTTGTAAAGAAGAATTATAACCAATGGAGTAAACAATGAGAAAGAAGTAATGAAACAAAGAGAGAGAGAGAGAGAGAGAGAGAGAGAGCAAGCATTTTGCTTCAATCTTCATTCAGACTCCATAGTTCTTTTTTTTTTAAGCAATTGGGGTTAAGTAACTTGCTCAAGGTTACACAGCCAGTTATTTCTGGGTGTGGTGCTAAGTATCTGAGCCTGGATTTGAACCCAGGTCATCCTGACACTGGAGCCGATGCTCTTACTTGCTGAGCCACCTGGCCACCCCTAAGCAATTGGGGTTAAGTAACTTGCTCAAGGTTACACAACCAGGTGTTTCTGGGTGGGTGCTAAGTGTCTGAGCCCGGATTCGATCCACAAGTCATCCCGACAGTGGAGCCAGTGCTCTTACTTGCTGTGCTACCTGACCGCCCCAGACTCCACAGTTCTTTCTTTATATATGGATATCCCTTTCCATCATGAGTCCTTTGGGGTTCACCTTGACCTTTTTAAGCTAAATTCTTTTTGAGGTCTCACTTTGAATTTGGCAACACCCATTCAGTGGATAGCCTTTGGATTGCCACTTCAAGAGCTCTGGACTCAGAAGACCTGGATTCAAATTTGAGCTCCGTCCAAATTTGTGACTGTGTGAGTTTTGACAAGTCACTTAACCTCTACATACCTCAGTTTTCTCATCTGTAAAATATAGTAATCAGATTTGTGATTACACAGATTACTGTGATCCCTTCTAGCTCTAAATCTATGAACAGATCACCTCATATAATACAAACACATTAAGCAAAACAATAACAAGACAACATATTTCTCTTTCCACACCTGTACTCTTTTACCTCTCTACGAAGAGAAAATAAGTGTTTTTTATCCTTTGTCTTCTAGAATCAAGCCTGACCATGACATTGCGTTTGAACATTAACGTTCTCAGCATTGAGTTCATTTCAATCATTGACACCACCATGTCTATCGTAATCCCAATCCTGATTTCTTAATCAGCTTATTCACTTTGTTCCTGTTTCTGGAATTTCCCCATATTCTTTATTCCTTGAAATTAAATAATTTCCCATTACATAGAGAGAACATAATTTGGATCCCCTTCAGGAAATACCAATCTCCGTTTTTAAACTCCTTTACTTAGAGAAACAAAAATTCATCTTTATAACACCAACATTCCAGCACTGTTGTTATAAGACTGTGACACCAAACCCAATATTCTCCAAAAAATTAAAACTGTGTTCCACAACAGAGAGATAAATGGTGTTAGCTGGTGGCAACACATAAGAAAGGAGGAACTTCAAGGAAAAGAAGTGAAGAATGCCATCAGAGAAATATATGATTGAAAAGGAAGGACCAGGTAATGGCAAATGAATGGAGGATGGCCCAAACATTCCAGTGGGATTTTCACAAATTCAGTGGAAAAGAAGAGACGCCTGTTGTGAACTGAGCCTCTTTGCTTTTCCCCATGAGACACTCCCTCTCACCTCTGGACATTTTCTTGGGGTGTCCCCATTCATGGACTGCTCTCCCTCCTCATCTCTATCTCCTGTCTTCCCTCAAGTACCAGCTAAAATCCAACCTTCTATAGAAAGTCTATCCCATTCACCCACAGTTTTAGAGACTTCCCTCTATTTATTTTCAACTTATCCAAGGAACTATCAAAGACAGAACTAGGCAAAGAAATTCTTGACGCATTGTTCAATGCTTATTCTTCATATGCAAACTACTCCCTGGAAGACAAATCCACTGATCCAGGTGTAATCAGTGTAAGTGATTCAACAATTCCTTCCAGAATCAGCTCAAATTCTACCTTCTATAAGAGACTCTCCCACTCTTCCCTTTCCCATTTATCCTGTATCTATCTGATACCTATATAGTTGCTTGCATGGTGTCTTGCCTCTTAGATTGTGAGTTTCCTGGGGGCAGAAACTATATTTTTTTCCCTCCCATATATCCCCAGTGCTTAGCACAATGTCTGGTACATAGTAGGGGCTTAATAAATGCTTGTCAATGATGATAGCAAGGATGAACTTGTGAAGCACCTACTATTGACTAGGCATGATGCCAGTGCTGGGAATAGAAAGATCAAACCAATAGATTTTTATATACATTCTCCATAAAAAAAATGCCTCAAATTCTTAAGAAGAAAAGTTGCATACAATTCAAGAGATAGCAGAAATAGTGCCAATCTTGCCTGGTATTCAAAGGAGACCAAACTGCCATCTCAATTCACACAATAACAACTTTTCATTAAATCTATCAGCTGCATTCTGCCTGACAGGAGACAAGAGAGAATACTTGTTTGTTTTTTCAAATCTGTAAGCAGAGAAAATGACATTTCTTTCCTTTTAGAGTACACAAGATTTAGAGCTAGAAAGAATGGTAGAGTGGACTTTCTAGATGTCAAAACTGAGACCCAGAGATGTTAAATGATGCTCCCAAGGTCACATAGGTATTAAATTGCAGAGCTGGGATTCAAATCCCTCTACTGACTCTAAGTCTAGTATTTTCCCCCAGTATCCCTGGTCAGTTTGTGATTGGAAAATCTCCTTTTGATATATAAATACAGAATAGTGGAAAAGTAATTTCAGCAAGTGGGGAGGACCATTAAGAAGCAGAGGAATCAGGAAATGCCTCCTGTAGAAGGTGGTCATTGAGCTGATCTTTGGAAAGAATTGAAGAAAGAGAGCATTCTTGGTATTCAGAACAGCCTATGCAAAGATATGGATGCAGGAGGTGAACTGTTTTGAAAGGCAAATTTATTATTGAGCATAGAATCAATTAAGAGCAATTAGGTGGTACTCTGAGCATGGAGTCAGGAAGATTCATCTTCATGAGTTCAAATCTGGCCTCAGATAGTTACTAGTTCTGTGACCCCTGGGCATACTGGGGTCTGTCTGTCTCAGTTTCCTCATCTGTAAAATGGTGATAATAATTGCAACTGCCTAACAGAGGTGTTGTGAGGATCAAATGAAATAATATTTATAAAACATTTAGCATTGTGCCTGACACATAGTTATAATAAAATTAAATATATAAATTATTATTAATAATATAATTAAATAAATAAATTACATATTAAATATATAAAATAATAATAAATATTTGCTATTTCTATATTTTTCCTTTTTTTTTTTTGCTTTTTGGAGGGCAGTTGGGGTTAAGTGACTTGCCCAAAGTCACATGACTAGTAAGTGTGTCAAGTGTCTGAGGCTGCATTTGAACTCGAGTCTTCCTGATTCCAGGGCCAATGCTCTATTCACTGCACCACCTAGCCGCCCCTCTTTCTACATTTTTTAAAATAAAAATCTCCTGGAATTTATTGAGTAGGGATGTGATGTGTTCAGACCTATGCTTCAGCAGCTGGAAGAAAGTCAGTTAGGAGTAGGGATATATTTGGAACAGAGAGACCAAACAGGAAGTAATTGCAATGGTCTAGGAGATAGTAGTTGTGTGAGAGGAGAGAAAAAGGACATAGTAGAAGGTGTGATGGGGAGATAATGAGAAGAGTTGGCAGCTGATTTGATATTTGGAGGGAGTGAAAAAAAGGGTCAAGAATGATGCCAAGGCTTAACCTTGCCTGGAAGGATTGCGGTGTCCCCATCAGTGATGGTGAAGTTTGGAAGATGGGTGGGTTTGGTGGGAAAGATTGAGTTCTGTGTTGGACATGTTGAGTTTGAGATGCCTATATCCAATATGAATTTTCTAATGGGCATTTTGGGATGGAAGAATAGATTGTCCAATATAAATTTTCCAATGGGTATGTTGAAATGGAAGCATGGAGATCAGGAGAGAGATTATTTGGGGATATTTAGATCTTGGAATCCTTTAGACACAGATGATAATTAAACCCATGGGAACTGATCCTAGAGTCAAACGTATAAAGAGAAAAAAGAAAGCTCAGGACAGGGCCTTGAGGTCCATCCACAGCTAAGTGAGTAAGGCCTAGGGTATGATTCTCCAAAAAACTGAGGAGAGGTCAGTCAGATAAAGTAGTGAGAATGTCATGAAAACTAAATAAAAGGAGGGAGCATCTAGAAAGAAAGTATAGTCAGTGCCAAAGGCTTGAGAGAGGTAAAGAAGGATGAGGATAGAGAAGAGGATTTTAAAATTGGCAATTAAGAGGTAGTTAATAGCTTTAGAGGGAGGTATTTTTGCTAAATGATGAGATCTGAAGAGAGATCAGCAGGTTTAAAGGTGAGTGAGAAAAGAGAAAGTGAAAATACTAGGTATAAACATCATTTTTCAAGAAGTTTATTCACAAAGTGAACTATAGGGCAAATAGTATAGGTGGTAAAATGTGGTGAGAGTATTTTAAGAATGGGAGAGAAATAAATAGGTTTATAGGCAACAGGAAGAAACTTGAAGAAAGGAAGAGATTATAGATTAGAGAGAGGGAGGCTGCTGACTGGATTGGAGGCAGATTTAAATGAAGAGGGCTATTGGGACAATATAGACAAGAGGTAATGAGGGCCTGAATTTGGGTGGTAAATTTGTAACTAGAAAGAAGGGATTATGCAGAAGAGATATCATGAAGACAGAAATAGAAAGATTTACCAACTGGTTGGGTATTGGGGAGTGGTGAGAGAAAATAAGGGTTCTAGGACAATGTCAAGGGAACAAAGGTGACAGACTGAGAGGATGGTAATACCTTTGACATAAATAAATGAGGAAGTTTAGGACGTGGAGAGGTTGTTTTTTTTTTGTTTGGTTTTTTTTGGGGGGGGGGGAATGTAGGATAATGAGTTCAATTCTGGCCATCCAGTTTGAAATTTGGCAATAAAGAACCAAAGCTCAAGTGAGATACTTGAGGTGGATAGATAGAGATGAATATGTAAAGATGCCAGTTAAAGTGATAGGAGCTGATGAGATCTACCAAAAGAGAATGTAGAGGGAGGGGAGGGAGAACCTATGATAAGTTTTTAAGATGCTTTCATGCTCTGTATTGGCCTTCCCAGTACCTAACACATAGTAGGTACTTTTAACAAATGTTTACTAACTGATTTGATTGTTGGGTTTACTGAGAAGCAGGCAAAAGGAAAGTAGGCTGGCTAATGTCAAACTGACCTATTAGAGTCCATTCTGGGTCACTGTTTCTTATAGATCATAGAATCAAATATTAAGAGTTGAAAAGCACCATCTAGTCCAACCATCTTATTTTACGGACATTAAAGTGAGTTGGCCATGGTCATGGACCTACTAAGTATCTGAGTTGGGATTTGAACCCAAGACCTACTGTTTCCAAGTGTAGTAATTCTATCCATCATGTTATGTTTCTTTTCTTAATGGAAACAAAGATATCATCACTTGACCATACCCATCTAGCAGTTTCTAGCATTAACAGTAGAATAGATTGAAAAGCGAAACTTCTTCAACTAGAAGAGATGTTTCAAAATAAATAAACACTGTAGAGGTTCTTGGGTTTGCTCCAAAGACAAGACTTCACTAATACACTAAAGGGTTGATCTGAGCATCACTCTCAGAGTCTATTCCTTCCTCTGCAGGAGAACTGACCTCCTCTCTGTTCTAATAACCAGAGGTGCTTTATACTCAATCCAGGCTGGTTAACCTCATTTAAACCCTTAAAGCGGAACGGCATGGGTCCCATACTTATCATGGCTACACAGGGAGAGAACAGTTGGACACAAGCTCTTAGAAAACAATCATTCACTCATGCAAATATAATATCAGGTGGCCACGCAAAATAGTCTGTTCATGAGCTGATGTTTGGGACTATGTGGTCCCAGTTTTATTGCAGCATCATAGAATGCATAATCACTCCCTTGCGTGTGTGTGCCCACCTACACACATTACTCCCTACAGTGTAAGCTCCTTCCTCGGCAGGGTCAAGGGGAAAGAGAAAGCTTCAGGGCCATATCTGGCAATTGGATACCTGCGGTTTGCCAATGAAAACAACATAACCTGGCAACTGAACACAGATCAAATACAATCCAATGACTAATAATGGCTCCAGAGAATGGATATCGATGCAGGGTCGCTACACCTTGAAGGTTTTGCAGTGGGGGAGGGGGAGTTCATGGTGTTGATGGCAACATAAACAACAGGTGCAATTCTTGTGACTGTCAGTTGGTTTTGCTTGACTGTTTTTCTCCATATATCTCCATATCCACATAGTAGATACTTACTATTTAATGAGTGATAAGGGGAGGCTTCTATGGGGATGCGGAGGGAAATACATATTGGGAAGTACATAAGTCTGAGACCCTACCCTCACCTCTGTCTGCCTCAGTTTCCTTGACTCTAAAATGGGGATATTAATGGCACTTCCTTCCCTGGGTTGTGAGTTTGAAATAAAATAATATTTGTAAAATGCTTAGCAGTGTCTAGAATGTTGTTGTTGTTGTTCAGTCATGTCTGACTCTTCATGACCCCATATGGTATTTTCTTGGCACAGACACTGGAGTCATTTGCCATTTCCTTCTCCAGATCATCTTATAAATGAGGAAACTGAGGCAAACAGTTAAGTGACTTGCCCAGCTAGTAAGTGGCTGAAGTGAAATTTTAACTCAGTACTTCTTGATAGTAGGTATTTAATAATTGCTTTTTTCCTTCCTTCTTTTCTTCCTTCCTTAATTTCTTCCTTGTGAACATGGATAAGTGACTTGACCTCTCAGCCTCAGTTTCCTCATCTGTGAAATGGGAATGATAAAAGTACCTACCTCACATGGTTGTTGTAAGGATCAAATGAGATAATATTTGTAAAGCATTTCCATCTTTCCTTTTTTTCCTTTTCTTTCCTTTCTTCCTTCTAGCTCTAAATCTATAAGCCTATGATACTCCACTTAATTTATGTTGATGTTCTTTATTATTATGAATTCAATAAACATGAAAAACACCAACAGCTT
Organism: Petaurus breviceps papuanus; assembly: GCF_028583685.1. Classification (NCBI taxonomy): domain Eukaryota; kingdom Metazoa; phylum Chordata; class Mammalia; order Diprotodontia; family Petauridae; genus Petaurus; species Petaurus breviceps. Next base: position 5,084,332 of record NW_027185575.1, read on the forward strand.
AATATGCAGAAAAGAAAAAAGAGGATTGAATATGAAATCATGAATTTCTCTTAAGTACAGCTTTTATAAAGTATATTTTGAATTTAACATAGTAGTAACAAAGTGGACCAGTTTGTTCCCCTTCTGAATTTCTTTTTCTCTTTTTCTGTAAATGTGCTTAGGTTTTGTAACAATGTCCACATATCCAAGGACAGATTGGGGGGGGGGGCAGGTTGCTAGAAAACATTTCTCTTGAAAAGGCTTTTTGCTTGACAAAAATCTCACTATAGCTCAATAATTTGATATAAAAGCACAAACAACACTAACAATAAAACAATCCCAATGTGACTTGCGACTGTACATCAAAGCACAGTCTTTAGACTGAAACTGTCAACGGTCCTACCCTCCTCTGCCCTGCTGAGACCAGACACAGATGACTGACTGTTCACTTCTGGCAATCATATTTTAGCAGAGACATTAACAAATTGGAGAAAATTCAGGAGAAGACTAAATGATCACATGATTAAGAGATAGCTTACAATTGACCCCATGCTGTTTAACACTTTTATTGATGACTTGGATAAAGCCTCCGAGGGCATGTTGATCAAATATGCAGATGGTGCAAAGCTCAGTGCGTCAGATAGCTATAGCCCACCGAAGGACATAGATGGGATCCAAAAGGATCTGGTAGGTTACAACATTGTGCTAAATCTAAGAAGAAGAAAATGAGTAGGTAAAACATACATGGGTTAAAGTACAACTTCAAGGTTGCAGTTTGAAGAGAGAGGACCAGAAAATAGTTTGAAAAGAATCTGAGAGTATTAGTGGATATAAACTCAAAATGAGTCAAAAGTATGTTATGGTAGTCAAATTTACCAACATGATCTCAGGCTCCATAAGTAAAAAGAGAAGTCCATGATAAGGAATATGATGCTATCCAGTACTGTGACCTGGTCAGCCCTCCAACCAGGGTCTTGTGTTTGGTTCTGTGTGTCACACCTTAGCAAGTGACACAGTGGAGATAGTGTCAGACATGAAGTCAGGGAATCCTGAGTTCAACTCCTGCCTCAGACACTTATGAGCTGTGTGACCATGGGCAAGTCACCTGATCTCTCTCGGACTCACTTTCTTCATCTGTAAAATGAGGACAATAATAGTAACTAGCTAACATGGTTGTTTTGAAGAGTAAATGAGGTAACATTTGTAAAGCACTTTGCAAACCTTAAAACTATCCAAATGCTAGCTACTATTACCACTATTATTATGGAGTTGATATGCTGAAAAGTCAAGGGGAGAATAATGAAGTTGGGAAAGGATCTTGAGATTAGGCAATATTAGGATCATATTGAAGGAACTGAGGATGTTTAGGCTAGAGAAGACTTGAGCTGGTGGGAGGGGAAAGTTTCTTAAATATTTAAAGTATGTGTTTAAGTATTTGAAGAATGTATATTGAAGATGGAATAGACTATTTGCCTCCAGGAAACAGAAGTGTGAAAAATGGCTAAAAGTAGTAGCTTTCCCCTCCTCAAAGGAATTTGAGCAGTGTTTAGGATCACCAACCCTTTCTCATGCATATTACACAATTTTTTTTTCAGTTAAGAAACTAGACACCCCATCAAACTGTGAGGTGCAGTGAAATTTGGAGACATTAGTAGAAATTGTCACTTCAATAAAGAGACATAAACTTCAATGAGAAAAGTGCAGAAGCTTCTCACTTCAAAATGCATTTAATTTCTTACATATTTTAGCATAACTTAGTATCTGATTATTCCTACTGTCATATTTACTCAGGGATCACCATTTTCATCGACAATATATGAAGCTGTGGGTTTCTGTCAGACCCTTCCCTCTCTCACATCCCATCAGTCACCAAGTCCCATGAATTTCATCTACGAAACATCCTTACATCTGTCCCATTCTCTCTATTTTCACTGTCTTCACCCTACTCCCTAAAGCTCCTTGTTATCTCCTACCTGAATTAACAATAGCCTCCTAACAGGCCTTTCTGAATCTGTTCTCTTCCCATCCAGTCTATTTCATAGAGTTCAAAGGATATTAGGAACAGAGGTTTAGAGTTGGAATGGATCTTAGAATTTATTAAGTCTAACCTCTTCATTTTACAAATGAGTAAATGGAGATTCCCTGGAAATGGGGAATAACTGGTCCAGGGATCACACAGCCAATGAGTGTTTTGACAGGACTGGAACTCATTTCTTCCTGAATTGGATTCCAGTGTGCTGTATCTACTACATCACTCTGTCTTTCAAGTTACCCAACCAATCTTTTGCTGTCTTTATCTTGTCACATCGGAAGATCAGGGACTCAGAATCCTCCCTCTGCTACTTACAATGTGTCACTTCGAATAAATTATCTTCCCTCTGGGGACTAAGTTCCTTCTTTTTAAAAGTTGGTTAATACAAATGCTAAGGTCTGTTTCCAGATTTAAAGTCTATGGCCCCGTAAACCAAGTCTCCAAAGGAGTTGGGGAAAAAATGTTGCCCAGAGAATGGGTTATATCCGTCCTTTAAAAGGAAGATCTAAGGTGCATATTGAAAAAAACCAAAGAGTAGAGCAGCTAGATGATATTTATATGTTTGTATGTTGTAATTTAAAAATCTTGCACACATTTCTGACATGTTTTCCTCTTTGAGGATCTGCTAATTAGGAGTAAGCAGGCAATAGGGAGCTTATGTTATAAAGAGAACAAAAGGCAAAGGAAAAAACACAGTGAAGTCAAGATAAGGGTGGTACAATATCCAGACTAGGAAAGCAGAGAAATAAAAACTATGGTCAGATGACGTGGCAATTTACAATCAAACCAATACTTTTTATTCAAAGGATTTCAAAAGGGTTGTTGGTTTTTGGTTATTTGTTTGCTTGTTTGTTGTTGTCATTTCTGATAAGGGTAAAGAGACAGAGAAGATACATCCCTTTGTATTGCATTGACAACCCTGAGTGTCAGTTTTCTTATCTGTTGCTGCTTGCTGCTGGTTGTCCTTAACTCTCAGACTAATTGACTTTTAAGGTCTCTTACAATGGTCTTAACAATGACAAGAGCTAATATTTATATATCACATTCTTCATGATAACCCCATGAGATAGGTGCTATTACAGGTGAGGAAACTAATGACCAGAGTGTCTGAGTGTCTTGCACAAGGTCATACCACTAGTAAGTATCTGAAACAGGATTGGAAGCCAGGCCCTCCTGACTCAAGGTCATCCTTTCTATCACTTCTGCCACGTAATTCCTGATTGATCTTTGTTAAAGCTTACTCATATCTACCATAAGCCACTCCATTGGCCTTTGGATAGCTTTCAACTTTAATTATTCAAAAAACGTTTCTATTCTAAGGCTTGCTATCATCACTAGAAGAATATTGGTATTAGAAGAATGAATCTTTGTTTCAGGGAGAGACTTGGGGGTCATTAAAAAACAAAGAACAACTTCCCAAAAGCAATCCAGCCTGATCTTAACTTAAATGAATGAACTTCATTCATTATCCATATGCACTTTTTGTCCAATATACACTCCCTCTCTCTCTCTCCCTCTCCCTCCCCTCCTCTCTCTGTCCCTTTCCCTCTCCCTGTCCCTTGCCTTTTCCCTCTCCTTTTCTCTGTCTCCCTTTCCCTCTCCCTCTCCCTCCCCCCTCTCTGTCTCTGTCTTTTCTGTCTCTCTCTGTCTCCCTCTCTCTCCTGTCTCCCTCTTCTCTCTTTCTCTCTGTCTCTCTTTCTCCACCCCCCTTGTTCCTCTCCCTCTCCCCTTCTCCATTGCTCCCTCTCCCTCGTCCCCCTCTCCCTCTCTCTCCTTTTTGCCTCTCCCTCTCCCCCCCCCAAACACATGCATTTACTTAGATCTGATGCTTGATGTGCTCCAGCCAAGGAACATATTCATTGCAAGTCTCTAGGATATGTAAATTAAATTAGTTCTTTACTTTATCTTTATTTTTTTCTTTGATCATTCCATATTTTATCTAATGAGCTCACTCAAAAGAAGGATGTCCATAAGTACAAATGTCTTCCCATTTTCATAAAGTCATCTAGGTCTGTTTCTCCATCCGAGCACACTGGGTGGGGGCTCCCAAGATGAATAAAGAAGAGTCATGGATAGGAGTCACACAAGCTGAGGAGGCATGGATGGATTATAATGTGCACCACTGAAGAAAGTATCAATGTTGCTAAGATCACAGATCAGTTGAAGTATCAACCCAGACAAACAGTTGGGGCATAAAACCATGTGGGTGATTCAAGGAAATTATTCTAAATTAATGTTATTAATTTCAACAAGCAGGTATTAAGCACCAATTATGTGTCAAGCACCATGCTAGGAGTTGAGATTGCAAAGAAAAAAACCAACTCCCTCAAATCAGTCCCTACCTTCATGGAGCTTCTCTTTTACTGTGGAAAGTTAGAGGAATGTGGGAAAATATAAGGCTCCTAGAGTCATAGGTTTATAGAGTTATAACCAGGTCTACAACCAGAGCTACAACAACTAGACTACATCTAGTCCAGATCCCTTAATTTACAGATGAAGGAACTGAGACACAGGGAGATTAAATGACTTTAGAACAGTATCCATAGTGATATGTGAATCCAGATTTCCTGGCTTCAGAGTCAGCAATCTTTCCATTGTACAACAAAGGGTCATGGGGTCTAATATATTCATTTTACATGTATGACTCTGAGGGTCCCTATCACAACCCCAAATCTTGTGGCAACTGGGGTCCCCAGAGGAAGTCTGGCTACATCTCCCCTTAGTGTTCTAGGGATATCCCTAAAGGGTTGGTGGCAGGGGTGAGGGGAGGGTCTTTTCCCATTCTATTGCTCATGAGAATCTACCAGCAGGCTTGCAAACACAATTATTTTAAGTTGTGTTTTTAGAAAAGCATATTTACTATGATTATGGGCAGTTAGGTGGCACAGTAGATAGAGCACTGTGCTTGTAATCAGAAAGTCTCATCTTCATGAGTTCCTTTCTGGCCTCACATACCTATTAGCTGTGTTACCTTGGGTAAGTCATTTCACCTTGTTTGCCTCAGTTACCTCGCCTATTAAATGAGCTGGACAAAGAAATGGCAAACTACTCCAGTACCTTCGTCAAGAAAACCACAAAGTGGGGTCAGAAAGAGACAGACATGACTAAAATGAATTAACAACCATAATTTGCTATGATGATACAGTAAGAACAGTTGTTAAAAATTTTCTTCCAAAAGACTGTGATATACTTTTCCACAAGTACATTCAGAATCCAGGGGAAAGTGAGTTTGCACTTAAAGAGCACATGTGTCAAAGAAGTTACTCACATCTCCTGGCTGTTGGAAATTCCCTTTTCTCCTTTGTGGGGTACTTAAGAAGTTTCCTCTTAAGTAGGAGTTCAAGAAGTTCCCTCTTAAGTATGATGTAGGATGACGTGCAAAATTTGCAAATTTTGGATTTGGTCAAAAGATCACACTTAAGGATAGAAGGCCATATGTGACCTAAGGCCACAGGTTCCCCACCCCCAATGGAGGTTCTTTGCTTTGATTTTTGTGAAGTCATGAATTTGTCTTCTGATACCTCATCCAGTTTAATCCTTAATACCCAGTACTGATGCTCTTACTAGCCACTGCTGTCATGATAGGACATGAATGAGAAGATGGCAATTCCAGAGTCCTCCAGACCTTTCAAAGTTCTAGAGGGTCCTCTCCTGGCCAGTGGGAAGAGACTTATGTTGAGGTGGAAGCCAAAGCACTCTCCTCACTCCCCCCAAGAAGTTCTCCTTTAGAAGGGATTTGGTTGGAATTCACTTTCCCTGGCTTGTACTTACTGAATCTCTCATTGACTAGAAATTGTATCTCTTGAGTTCTGAACCAGTCTTCCATGTTGTAAATGACCCTCCAGAGCATGACCAAGTTCCCTAGACACTGTGAATTCTTTTCTTGTTAATGTCATCCAAGGACTTTTCACACAATCTGAAATCTTTGATTTACTGGCTGAGCCTTGTTCTCACCTGGTTAAGGTACAAGATAACTGGTATGAAGAACAATATTCTTATTACTTATTTGGAATAGATTTGGGTGTGTGGATTTATTTACACAATTCTATCCCATAGGGGTGGGGAAACTAAGACTTTGGGGTAGGGTAAGTAAATTGCTCAAAATAACATTGGCAAAGCTCATATTCAAACTCAAGTCTTACAACTCTTTAAGTTCTGCAATAAATCTAATGCTTATGCAAAACAGCATAATGTGTATGCAAAGAAATAGAATGTATCTTCAAAAGGCAAAAAAACAACTGGGGGAAATGAAAATGCAGGGAGACTCTGAGATGGCTTCTCCCCCAAGGGAACAATTGCTCTATCCATATACACACAGACAGTCAATAACACTGCTGTGGACATGGGATAGGTTCCTCAGGGTTAGACATCCATTTGTCCTTCCCCAAAGTGCCATCCCTCCTATAATTTCTCTGCTGTGACCAATTCACTTGCTTAAAAAGCAAAATTAAAACAAATCCCTTACCAATAGGTGAAAGAGCATCAGCTGCAAGTGTCCGTTCACTGAAGAGTGAAATGAACTCTGAAAAGAATACATTTTCTGGGCAGCAAGCTGGAAAAAAAGTAGACAACTCCACACAGCAGCCCTGCCCAGTGATAACAGAAGTTAAATCTCACTCTCCAAAAAACTGAACTTTCCATGTCCTTAGGTCTCTGTGTTCACAGGAACTTCTGATAACTTCTTATGGAAACAGTCTCAGAGACACTTCAGTGAGTTTCTATGCAAACCATATCACAGTAGGAGTTTCCTCCAATATATTTCTAGCAAATGGTGATCCAGTGTCCCTTTGAAGGTCTGAAGAGAGAAGGGATGGGCCATGTACCTTGCTCTCCAATCGATTCCACTTGCGGCACAGCTCTAATTGTCAGGAATATTGTTATTGTTGTTGTTAGTATTAACAGTTGAAATCAGCTTATTTCACCTTCCACTTTGAAAACTCTAAATGGGTATGAATGCTCATCAGCATTCCTGTTGGACTGGGAAGTCACTGATTTGGTCTTTGCTTCTTTCCAGATCTATCCCTTCCAAGGAGCTTCCCTTGAATCACTCTGCAATCATTCCCCCTGCTACAGCCTTCACCATATCAACACCTACTTTCTCAAATGTTACTTTCCCATTTCCTTATATTGATTCTAGTATATATAGTTCACCTTTCAACAGGATTAGACAATTCTTTAAGGACCAGAATAATATCTTGGTTTCATAAATATATGCCCTATACAATAGATTCTCAACCAATGTTTTAAATCAATGGAGATTATTTTTGGAAGCAAAAGGAATTTGCATTAGCGAAGGCAGGGAACAACCAAGTTATTAGGGATGAAGGAGAAAATAAAGGTAATAATTTTAGTCCCTGGTAGAAATATGACAGCCTATGTAAAGTGGGAATCCAAAATTAAACTAACACCACAGTTCACTAGTAACTTGACATGGTTTCTTTAGAGTATAAAAGATGCGGGGGGGGGGGGAGGATGATCTCATTGTCTATGATGTATGTATGCTAACGATCTCACAGAAATATCAGTCCATTTGCAGATAGACACACCACTTGGCTTTGCCCAAATATAGATGACTCTATAATGTCATTCAAAACCATTAGGGCTATTATTTCTGATCCAAGGCAAGTTCTGAATAAAGAACTACCTGAATGCACTATGTGAATAATAATAAACAATAATACGCTAGAAAAAACTTTGGGCTAGGAGTTGGTAGGAAGGGAAGCATAATGGTAAGAGCCTTGGAATTGGAGTCAAAGTGGTTTTTTAATTGTTTTCAGTCATGTCTAACTCTGTGACCCGCTTGGGGTTTTCTTGGCAAAGATACAGAAATGGTTTGCCTTTTTCTTCTCTAGTTCATTTTACAGGTAAGGAAACTGAGGAAAACAGGGCTAAGTGACTTGCCCAGGGTCACACAGCTAGTAAGTATCTGAGACTGAATTTGAACTCAGGTCTTCTTGACTCCAGGACCAGTGCTTTATCCACTGTGCCACCTCCAGTCTCTGACATTTACTAGCTGTGTGACCCTGGGCAATTCATTTGACCCTGTTTGCCTCAGTTTCCTTATTTGTAGTATGAAAGGGTTAGACTAGATGATTTCCACTGTTTCTTCTAACATCTGCTATACTTATCAGATATCATTCATATTACAGTTATCTGTGATATCTGGAAGGTCATTAATTTCCATGAGGTCAAAGATACGGTCCCTTATGTGACTTTTATCTTTCCTAGCACAGTACTCTGTACAGAGTTGGTTTATGACACAAGTAAATTGAATGAATGGATTCTAACTTCTACTTAGCTCACAGTTTATATTTATTGACTTTATTTTTTATTTTATTTGCTTTCCTTTAGTTATATTTACTTTTTTTCTTTTAACTCAAGTGACAGGCAACCTGATGTTCACGTTATCATTAACCCTCTCTCAAAGTCTGTTGACACAGCTTGGTTCTGAATGGTTCTCTGACCTTGGGCAAACTCCATCTGGACATTCAGAGGCAGTCTTGGCTGTCCCATATGTGCTTGGATGTACAAAATGATGATCATCATATTTGAAAATGGGGCATATCAATGATGATGCTCATCTGTGTGTATTCAAGTGGCAAAAACACCAGTGTGTGACCCAAAAATGATCCTAGACTAGATAGCCTTGGAAGTCCCTTCCAAATCTGAGATTCTGTCATGATGTCCAGACTTTCTGTCTTTGCTCTGGCTTGTAGCTATGGGCATGATTCACAAAGCTTCATATAGTGGTTGACCCTCAGGCCTGAAGAGAAATCTGAAGCTTTGTCCATATCTTCTGTCTTCAATTTTTCTATTGCCTCCTCTCCCCTTCAGTTTTCAGTCTTTGATCATGGCCAACCAGATTGGTCTGTCTGCTTTGGGTATTCCTTGATCACTTATAGAAACCCCTCAATCATTTAAATTAGTGAATCATTAAATTCACCTTGGCTGGATAAACTATATGGGTTTCAAAAAAATCCCCCTATAAAGTAATTACAAGATGGGGTAGCCATGTGACCCTGGGCAAGTCACTTAACCCTAATTGCCCTCCAAAAAGAAAAAAGAAAAAAAAGGGTGGTAAAGTAATTACAAGGAACAATTGGGTGAAAGTTGCTAAGAGGAAAAAATTGAAAATGTAAGAGAATATTTCCTAACAATTAAAGCTATGCAAAAATGGAATGAATTCTATTTAAGTAGTAGCTTCCTAGGAAATGTGTGTTATCACCTAGGTCCTAGATATGTATCTCTTAACCTCAAAGCAGTATTTAGCCCAGGGTGCTGTCTTCTATATGTCTGGCACAAAGTAGGTGCCTTAGGATCACAATTTTATAGATTTAAAACTGGAGGTAACCTTAGAGGTGATCACACTTATCAACAATTTCTTTCATTTTCAATTGAGGATACTGAGGCTTAGAGACATCAAGTGATTTACTCAAGGTCACACAGGAAGTATCAGAGGTCGGTCTGAACCTAAGTTTTTTCAACTCCAAGTCTAATGCCCTATCCACTTGTAATGGGAATGTAAATTTGGAAGATCTTCCCTGCCCCTAGGCTAAAGTGCACCTGGAGCCTGGGGTGGTAGGCTTGTTTTTCAGTACATACTTCTTGATTGGCCAGTGAGTCAATAAGGTTGTTACATTCTCTGAGCCAGGAGAAGGCTATATAAGCCCTGATGTGTAGCTTTGTTTTGGGGCTCACTTTGAGAAGTGTTCTGTGATTTGATCTGGATTCTGGGAAGCCGTTGTTGAGAGCCCCGCCTCGGCTTTGAAAAATCCAGATGTTGAAACCCAGATGTTGATTTGGTATGGATGTAATGGTTGGACAGTTTGAAATCTGTCTACTTGAGTGTTTCTCTGACTTGATAATTCTATCTATATATTCTGAAGTTCGGGGTGCTGACCTTTTTCCCCTGAACTAGGTAAATGATACATATTTGACTGATTAAAGTAAGCTTGTTAACCCATTTTGAGTTGCTTTCCTTTATCAAAGCAGATCCAAGAACCTGTATTGGCAGACACCCTGGGGACGCTGGGGTGCTTGCTGCTACACCACTATTCCAAGATACCTATAGAAGTATAGCTAAGATTTGAATATAGCTGCTCCAAATCCAAATCCATTGTTCTTTCCATTGTACTAAACTCCCTTTTCCATCCTGGAGTCATGGCCCGAATGAAATATGCAAGCCCCAGGAAGCTACAATAGCTTCTGGCTTATATAACAAGATATATAACTGGAAATTAATGGAGTCCCCATCACTGAAGGCCTTTAAGCAAAGGTCTCTCAGCAGGTATCTTGAAAAACTGATTCTTTGTGGGTATAGATTGTGCTTAATGAAAATAATAACAATAATACTACTTTATATAAAACTCATTGTTCTTTACAGGTATTATCTCATTTTATCCTTACAATAATCCTGGGAGTTAGGTAATATTATGACCCCCATTTAACATATGAGGAAACTGAGGCAGATAGAAATCAAATGACTTGTCCAGGGTCACATAGCTAGGAAATGCCTAAGGTCAGATTTGAATTCAGGTCTTCCTGACTCCAGGCCCAATGATCTATCCACTGCCTCCTCTAGACTTCTAGAAAATTGAATAGTTTCCTTCTCTCTGAAATGTTATAGTTCTATAATAATAGTAATAATAGCTGGCACATACATGGCTGTTTTAGGTCTGCAAAGTACTTTTATAGTAATATTTCCTTTATTCCCTCACAGTTCCCCTGTGAGCTAGACTCTATATGTATTCCCACACCCATTTTACAGAGGAAGGATCCAAGGTTCAGAGAGGTTGGTTAACAAACTTGACAAACTAAGGTCCTGTAATGGGAATGCAAATTTGGAAGATCTTCCCTGCCCCTAGGCTAAAGTGCACCAGAAGCCTGGGGAAGGGAGGCTTGTTTTTCAGTAGATATTTTTTGATTGGCCAGTGGGTCAATAAGGTTGTTACATTCTCTGAGCCAGGAGAAGGCTATATAAGCACTGATGTGTGTAGCTTTGTTTTGGGGCTCACTTTGAGAAGTGTTCTGTGATTTGATATGGATTCTGGGAAGCCGTTTTCCTGAGCCCCCCGGCTTTGGAAAACCCAGAATGTGGAAACCCAGATGTTGACTGGGTATGGATGTAATGGTTGGACAGTTTGGAAATCTGTCTACTTGATGTTTCTGTCTTGATAATTATGCCTGTATACTTTGAGGTTCAGGGTGCTGACCTTTTCTCCTGAACAAGGTAAACAATATATGTCTGACTGATTAAAGTAAGCTTGTTAATCCATTTTGAGTTGCTTTCCTTTAACAAAGCAGATCCAAGAACCTGTGTGAGCAGGCACCCTGGGGACACTGGGGTGCTTGCCGCTACAGGTCGGAGAAATAAATTCATGATTACTCAGATAGTAAGATCCTGAAGTAAGATTAGAAGCCCAGTCTCCCCTAACACCAAGACTAGCCCTCTAACTACTAAGCCATGTTGTCTCTCCATGCAGACAACTCCCCTCCTAAATCATTTCAATGAGAACGAGAGCTTTTCTGCCTTCGAGTCAATCGGCCCCATTTATGTAACTTAGTGGGAGTCTATATTTTCTACAAGGGCTGAGGCCCTTGGGTTGGAAATCTGAAAACCCCTGTAGTACACTAGATTGTGAAGGACCAAAAAACTCGATTCATCTACTCACACCTCTGCAAAAGGCTGTTATTTATTTATAACTCGTCTGTGCCTCCCTACCCAGGATGCTAGCAGGACAATTGAGATTTGAGTTTCCGTCTGAAGCACAATCTTCTCCAAATTGTGAGCGATCAATAAGCATCAGTTTGTAATAGCTTTGAGATCCTGAGGGAAGAAAGGGGCTATGGAAACTCCAGGCAGAATGCTCATAATTACTGTACGTGAGCAATCCCTGAGTGGCTGGCTAAGAAGGAACAGCAGCCAGGGAAGCTGCCTTTACCATCAACAGGATGGCCTGGCAAGTTTGCTGGACCTGGCCTTGGAGAAAAGTGATAAAGATCAAAACACATCTGCAAATCCTTCAGTCCTGGCAAAAGCAAACCCCCTGCTCCACCTTCTCACTAAGCCTATCCTAAATTTTCTAGTTCAGAGGAGAAAACTCTTTTTACCTTCTTCCTGTTCCAGTTTTTGGCGGGGATTTTTTGGTCCCCCTGGGCCAAGGTGAGTTAATGCCCATAATCACCAATTTGAAAGCCACTCTGGTCTCATAGTGCGATTTAATTAAGACATTTACTAAACACCTACTATGTGAAAAGGGAGAGGCAGTGTAGTACAGTGGAAAAAGTACTAGGTTTGGAGTCAAAGGACCCGGGTTTGAAATACGGCTTTCTCAATGCCTCTGTGTCCTTGGGCAAGTCACTTAACCTGTGTTGGCCTTGATACCTCGTCTACAAACTGAGGAGATTTGGACTAGGTACCCTATTAGTACCATCTGGATCTAAAACTATGATCTGATGGTTAAATCCCCATTTCTAACTCTTAATAATTGTATAATCAAAAGTCAATCATGTAAACTCTTTCTAATCCTCAGGTACCCCTCTAAAACTCTGATTTATAAGAAATTACATCAGTAATTTATAAGAAAATACATCAGCATAGGTGTAGGGAATTCTGAAAATGAAGAAGTCACCTTCCATGTGTGTGTAAGTCATTAGGAAACACAAAGACAGAAAGAAAACAGTCTCAGTACCCAAGGAATGTACTCTCTCCTCTCCCTTCTGGCCTAACTCAACAAGCACGAGGAGGAAACAATAGTTTCTGGATCCTTCTTCCTCAATTTCCTTTTCTAGTGATTTTATAAAACCAATAAATACACAACTTCTCTAACTTTTGTCTTCCTGTCTCCCAGTAGATGAGTTTTCTGTAGCCAAGGAGGTCAAATTTCTGTTAAGTTTTACCCAATCTCTTACAGGTAGTGTCTCACACTTAATTACTGAGTTTGGCTCCATAAAAGTAAGAGCAATCCAACCTTAAAAGGAGAAGTATGGAAAAGAAATAAGAAGTATATACAATAATAATAAGAGTGGAGCAGTGTACGGGATTGTAGGATTGGAAGACCTGGAATCACAACTGTTGATAGATAGCATCTCTGGTCTCTAAAAATTGGAGGCACCCATTTTATGAGAAATTGAAAGAGGAAGACTGGAAGGAAGCACTCAGGTTAACTTCAGGACAATGAACTTGATACACTTTCCCCAAAAGACAGAAAATCTGTCTCATTAAAGATCTGAACCCTTACTATACCAGAGCCTCAAGTCCTGATCAAGGAACCAAGAGGTCATCAAGGCAATTCAATAAACATTTATTGGATAAGTACTACATAACAGGCAGAATGCTAAGGGCTAGGGATAGAAAGATAAAAATGAAACAATCCTTGCCCTCAAAGAGCTTACATTTTCCTTCGGGGATGCAACATGTACTATCTAAATGTACATACTAACTATGGGAATTAGGGAAGACCTCATTTAAGAGGAGGCATCTATTTTATACTTTGATCATCTGGCCCATAGTTCTTCTCAGTCTGAGAAACCTTTGGTGTCCCTGAGACCCTTTCAGGCAATAAATGAGGTCAAAGTAATTTTCATAACAATACTAAGATATTTTCATTTTTTTAAAAAAGCAATTGTGTTTAAGTAACTTGCCCAAGGTTACATGGCCAGTTTTTTGTGTGGGTGTTAAGTATCTGAGGCCAGAACCGATGCTGGGTCCTCCCAACTCTGGGACCAGCGCTCTTACTGCGCCACCTAGCCGCCCCAATGTTTTCATTTTTAATATGGTAAATGTTAATAGAGCTTACCAAAGAAAAGCTCTTTGGGGCCCTCAGTAATTTTTAAGAGGATAGAGGGGTCCTGAAACCAAAACATTTAAGAATGACTGCTTTAGTCAATCCTCTTCCTTCAAAAAAATTATTATTAATTTCTCAAATAAAAATTAGTCTTGTACACAAAAAACAATGTCAATAAATAAGGGTAATTAAATAAACAAGACCTCAATACTTATTTTTAAAGCAATTGGGGTTAAGTAACTTGCCCAAGGTTACACGGCCAGTTCTTTTTTGTGTGGGTGTTAAGTATCTGAGGCTGGAACTGATACTGGGTCTCTCGACTCCAGGACCGGTGCTTTTACTCACTGTGCCACCTAGCTGCTCCTCAAATACTTGTTTTATAAATAAAAACAATCTCAAAATTATCATCAGACAAATAAAATATAATATGAAGAATAAATTGTAAGGCAAATGTTAATGCCCAAAATATTTACAATCTGATTTAAAAACAGAAATTACAACAAATTGATTACAACAATTTATAATAGAGTGAATAGAGGAATGCACAAGGAGTCAGGAGAGATCCAAACCTAAATCCCACCTGACACTAAATATCTGTGTGACCAGTCATTTAAGCCCTCTGAGCCTCTACATCTATATCTATATCTATCTATCTATCTATTAAAAGTGAGGGTGGTTGGAGAAAAGTAATAATAATATCTTCCCTATCCAGGGATGTTGTGAGGTTCAAACAAGCTAATGCATGTAAAATGCTTTTCAAGTCTTAAAGTATGATATAAATGCCAGCTCTTATTATTTTTGTCCACTCTTCTGATTTCTTTCCCATCTGTCTCCTTACAAAGTTGGATCGTATTATTTTTATATAGCCATAGCTAATGTGTATGCTCTTCTTCAACTCTCCGCATCACTTTGTATGTCTCTCCCTATTTCTTTGTAGTCTTCACACTTGTCACTTTTTTTAAACAGTACAATCGTATTCCATTAAACTGACATACAACTCATTGAGCCATTCCTTCCTCTTGGAGGCATATAAGCTGTTTTTATTTTTTCCTCTTTTCTCTATTATAAATAGTGTTTACACCAAACTTCAAAACACAGCAGATCATCCTACAAGAGATCAGTATTCACTCAGAAAAGTTGGCATGTCTGTCCACACCAGACAAGTCAAGTGGATGAAGAAGAATGCCCATTGCCAATATTTCAATATGCATTTGCATGGAAACTCTATAGTGGTCAGACAACAGTATGCATATATAGTATGGATCATACTTTTAGACAATGTGCTGGGTACAGAAGGGAAGAAAAGAAGGAGAGTAGGTATGATTGATTTTTGCAAAGTGCAAAGTTCCTTTACTGACCCCGACCTTTCCACAAAAGCAAATACCCATCAGTGTCATGCAGAAGGCAATGAAGAGGCATGTGATGGGGATGAAGAGTCTTCAACATATAAGCTATGAAGGGTTCATAAAAACAAAAATAAGTGAGGTCATCAGGGAACTGAAGAATAGGAGAAGATGATGGGGGTAGGCACATGGCAAGGAGGACTAGCAGGTAAATGGCTGAGTGTTCCCTCCTGATGTCAGGAGAAAGGGAAAAACCTTTCAGAAAAGTGTGATGGAAAGAGCCCTGGACCTGGGGTCAGAAAGACCTCTGTTTAAATACTATCTCAGATGTATTTACTAGGACCTTGTGTCCTCATCTTCATCCTGGGCATTTTCTTCCCTGATGCTGCTCCACCCTCTAAAATGGATGACCAGAGGTCATGCCTTACTGGATTTACCACTCCCTGTGACCTTAGGCTTTATCTTGAACCATTTCCCTTTCTGCCCTTCCCATGTCTGTCTCTGAGAACTGTTATCAAATCTTCCATTGCCTCTGGAAAAGGTGTTCTTGTGTTCCATTCACCGTTTCTGCGACTTTTGACTTTGAAGACTGCAATTCCCTTCCCTGTCCACTATTCTCCTGTATGTGTTGTCTCTCCTATTAGAATGCAATCTCCTTGAGGGTAGGGACTCTCAATTTTACGTTATATCCTCAGTACAGAGCACAGTGCTGCCATTTAATAAGCACTTCATTCATTTGTTCATTCTTAGCAGAAATGTGACCCTGGAAAAGTCATTTGACTTCTCTGTATCTCAGGGTTTTTTCCTATAAAATGAAGATGGTGGATTTGATGGCTTCTATGGTCCCTTTTAGCTCTAAATCTGTGATATCAGGATGGTCAGATATGGACTGGATTCCAATCTATATCTTTCAAGGAAACTTATAAATCAATGATACCACTGATCTTTTTTAAAAATTATTTCTGGAAGGCAACATCTCAAAGTTGTTTTCATTTGACTTGCTCTAATTATCAAAGCCATTTTGATAATTTTTGAAATAATTATTAACAAAGCATTTTTCCTCTCTCAAGAAATATCTGCACCTACCTTTTGGTTACTTATCCATTGTGACCTGTTCATTTTGCAATGGAAAGGAACAAACTCTGAGACTCAAAGAGCTGTAGTTGACTAGCAAATGCACCATGGACAGCGTCAGAATGGGAGCGAGAATATAGGTCTCCTGATTCCAGGGCCTAATAGGGAAGAAATAGCACCCCCCTCAAATCACACCACCACCAACTTTATATTCGTATTAATAATCTTAATGATGATGATGATAATAACTGATATTCACCTAATTCTAAAAAGTTTCACAAAATGATCCTCACAACAAATTCTCAAAACAAATTTGAGGTAAATATTCCAAGCATTATTGTCCTTATTTTATAGTTAAGGAAACAGAGGCTCATCGAGGCTAAGCAAACCCAGGTCTTCCTGACTTTAGTAGTCCTTCTGTCTTTTAGTGCACTATAGTCTCCCTCCCACCAATGACACCAAAGCTTAATTGCTCTGAGAGCTGCACTGGGGAGGCACATAGGGACTGTTTCACCACACCCATCTTACAACAGGAAAAAAACTGAGACATTAAGCAACCTGCTCATAACCAAACCCTAAATTGAAGTATTTAGGACGAGGTAAAGATCTTGTTTAACCCAACCTCAGACTCAGTCGCTCTCTAAAAAAAAATAATCAGCTGACAGATTATTGCTTGGCTAGGATGCTTCAGCTCCCCTGGTGTGTCTGTCAAGACACTGCTGGGATAGCAAGCTTTCCAGAGGAGCAAAACAGCAGCAATCTATGATATAAACATGCTAAACATGGGCTTGAAAAAGGGCTGTATCTGGCCCTATCTGCCTTTTCATCTTCACTCAACTCTAGAAGTGCTTCTGATCCTCCTATCATTCAAACATTTCACCAGAAGAGTCTACTTATTGATAAATTCCCATCAGCTATGCTCTCTGGCATTCTGCAATCTCTCTCTCTTTCTCTCTCAATCTCTCTCTCTTTCTCTCTCTCTCTTCCCCTCTTCCCCCTTCTCTTCCCCTCTCTCTCCCTCCCTCCCTTCTCTCCTCCCCCCCTCTCTCACACACCATTGTTTCAGTTCCCTCTCTTTTCCTTCCCTCTCACTTCTCTCCCTTCCTTCTTCCTTCCCTCTGCCTTCCCTCCCTCCCTTTCTACTTCTCTCTCTTCTTTCCCATTCCTGTTTTCTATTCTCCTTCTATACCATTTTCCCTCTTTCTGTTTTACAACTTTTATCTATTTCTGTCTACCTCACCCTTTTCTACACACCTCTCTTTATATTTTCTCTGACTTGATCTATCTGTCTCTGTCTCTTTTCTGTTTCAGTGTCTCTATCAGTCTCTCTCTCTCTCACACACATACATACACACACACAGACAAAGACAGAATCAGAGACACAGAGAGATACAGAGACAGGGAGAGAGACAGGAAGAGAGAGAGAGAGAGGGAGAAAGAGGGAGAGAGAGAGAGAGGGAGAGAGAGAGAGAGAGAGAGAGAGAGAGAGAGAGAGAGAGAGAGAGAGAGAGAGAGAGAGAGAGAGAGCGTCTTTCATTTCTTCTCCTCTCTCTGTTTCTATGTTTTAGTCCCAGTCCACTACAGAAAACTAGCACTTCCTATCTGCCCGCCCCCACCCATTATACCCTCACCCAATGTATTATAAAGACGTTATAAACCTTAAAATATTACAGAAGTGGGAGTTATTATTATCCTCATTACTCTACCTTGGGCAGCCAAACTGAAGCTATATTCTCATCTTCCCTCCAACTCCTCCCTCCCCACCCCCCATATAGGAGATCTAGGCATGAGGCCTCCTCTTAAATTGCCTCTCCATGGGAGGAGGGGAAAAAAAAAGATAGGAAGAAGACTGAGGAGAATGTGTGATAGAGGCCCTGAGACCCCTGGGCTTTTTCAGTTGTTCACTTGAAGGAGGTTTTATTTTTTTCCCCCTAAATATTAAAAGGCCTTCTCAGATGTGCTAGGAATGAAAGCTTCCTGACCCTTCTTTATCTGGGGAAGTCAGCTTCAGAAGATCCTGACAGCAGGACGTTTCACAATACATAAGATGCTAAACAGTCATAGGGAGCCCCCCTGTTCTCCTAAGGTTAAACAAAAGAAAAGTCACAGCTGTTTTCTGATTTTAAAAGGCAGTCATTTGCAATTTGCACCACAAATCCTAGTTTCAAGTACAAAAGCTTCTGCATGGGCACGTTTGAAGCTCCATCATCCTGAGATCACAAGCACACAAATATACAGTGAACATTAGTGGGATAATGACTAGCTGCAAAGAATTCCAATCTTTATACCAGCTAATGATGATGGGAATCAGAGCCCAGGTCCTGCAAGGGGTGAAAAGTAACCTTATCTAATCACACTGCAGCTACCAGAGTAGACACAACCATCCCCAAGTCCAAAATTCCATCTCCCACCTGTGTGTCTTTGCCCAAACACGGAATGCATTGCCTCCTCACCTTCAAAGCCTCATACTGCCTTTGAGAGCATTCTTCAAGGCTCAAGTCTTTTATTATTTCCTATGAGACTTTCCTGATTCCCTTAATCATGACTAATTCTCATTCCCTCCTCAAAAGATCAGATTGATCCTCTGCATATGATGTTAACACCACCCCCTTCCCAAAATGTAAGTTCCTTGAGGGGAGGGATTGATTCTTTTTCATTTTTTGCCTCTGCATGCCTACTGACCCTAGCATGGTGTCTTGCAATTTCCTCTCAGGTAATATGCAAGAGTTTAGCCAGCTCACAAGCAAGTTGAAAAACTAGCATTTACATAGCAATTTCAGGTTTGCAAAATGCTTTATAATTATTATCTCATGTAATCCTCACAACCACCCTAGGAGGTAGATACTATTATTATTCTCATTTTACAGATGAAAAAACCAGGGCTGAGAGAGATTAAATGACTTGCCTAGGGTCACACTGAGGCAAGATTTGAAATCTAGTCTTCCTGATTCTAAGTACACACACCACCTCTCCCTGTCTACTGCCACGCTGATTGAGCCCTTTGGTCATAGATGATACTAAGGGAAGCATAACCAAGCCTTGACTGAATGATCACAAATTTCATTTTGGCAGCAGAGGCCACATAAAGAAGGTTTTACTGTGTGTCCAACATTTCAGGAGCTTCCTATTGTCTCTAAGATAAAATACAAACCCCTATGATTGGCCTTTAAAGCCTTTCATAATCTGGCCCTAACCTGTCTTTTCAGGCTCATTTCATATTACTTCTGTTCATGCAGTCTGGATTCTAACCATTACTTTTCTCCATAAACAAATTTCCATCTCACCTCAAACTGGCTGAACTCCAGCCCCAGGAAGAACTCCCTCTTCCTTCCACCTCCATAATATCTTACATGATGTGCCATCTCCTACATAAAGGCTTTCCTGATCCTTCCAGGTGTTAGGTTCCACTCTTCCGTGATTATGTTGGATTTATTTTCACATTATTAAAAATGTATCTGTGCATTGTCCCCAATTTCCAAGGTGGAATATAGTTCCCAGAGGGCTAGGAATATTTCTGTTTTTATTTTTCTATCCCCAGCACCTAGCATGGTACCTGACACATAATAGGCATTTGATGATGCTTAATGATTGAATTCAAAGTGGTACAGTGGACAGAGCACTGGGTGTGGCATCAGACTTAGATATTTTACTAGTTATGTGGCCCTGGGCAAATTGTTTAACCTTTACCTGCCTCAGTTTCCTCAAGTGTAAAATGAGCCATCTCCTGGGCCATCTCCTGTCATCCTGATGAACATCTGGCCACTGGACCCAGATGGCTCTGGAGGAAAAAGTGAGGCTGGTGACCTTGCACAGTCCTCCCGCATTCAAATCAAAGTAAACTGCAAATCATGTCTTCATCTCCCTGATGTTACAGTTCTTCAGGAACAAAGGACAAACACAACAAAAATAAGAATCATAATAGTACTTACCTCACAGGATTATCGTGAGGATCAAATGTCATATCTGTAAAGCACTTAGCACAGTGCCTAGCACATAGTAAGTGCTTAATAAATTCTCATTCTTTCCCTTTCCCCTCCGTTTCATGTAGCTTTGCATTTAAACTTGAAAACATGTGAATAATGTGCTTCTCACAGCTATATAAACTGATCTCTTCAATTCAATTAATTCAACATTTATTAAGTTCTCTTATGGGAAATGGACTATGCTATGGAATTATTTTTTTCTGTCATACATAGTATTTCATGGGTAAAGAGAGCCCTTGGTATGCATCTGCCTTTATCAATGTTGGCGGGCACATTTTATGCAATTTTTAATCTAAGAATTGTCATCCTGGCTTCTTAATCTCCACAATTATGAGGCTCTTCGCTCTCACTCACCTCCAATATTTAGTCTGTCACCAAATCTTGCCATTTGTACCTCTGCCAATATCCCTTGTATTTGGATGGATGGATGCCATCCATCCCCTTTTCTCCACTCAACTGGTTTCAGTTATCACTTTCCTCCTCAATGAATTCCAGTGGTTTCCTAACATAAGCTCCTCTGGCATTTAAAGATCTTTCCAACTAGGCTCCAAAGAGGGAGAAGAAAAAGGAAAATATCCTATCAGTACAATAACATTTATAGCAGCTCTTTCTGTGACAATAAAAACAAAAACAAACAAAAGACCTGGTAACTAGGGGAGTGCCTATCAATTAGGAAATGAAAGTAAGGGTATATGAATGTAATAGAATCCAACTGTCACATAAGAAATGAAAAAAGAGACAGTTTCAGAGAAATCTGGGAAGAATTCTGTGGACTGACACAAAAGTAAAGTGAGCAGAACCAGGGAAACAATTTACATTGGAGCAACAGCATTGTAAAAAGGAACAATCTTAAAGACTTGAAAGCTCTGATCAATGAATCATGGTCAACCATGATTTTAGGAAACCAATGATAAAGAAAGAGGAGATGACAAAATATACTGAATAAGACACACTTTTGCACATTGGGAATTTCTTTTATTTGACTGCATATTTGTTAAAAAAAACAGTTGTGTTTTCTTGTTTGAGAGGGAATCATCTTTTGCTTTTTTTTTTGTATCCCCAGAACTCAACATAGTGCTCTGCACATAGTAGGCACTTAATCAGTCTTTATTGATTGATTGCTTGATTGGGTTTTTTCTCCCAGTGGAGGAGGGGGAGGTAGAAGGTGAAAATTAAATACTTGATAATTGGAGCGGGGGAAGTATTTAAAAATAAAGTTTATGAAGAAAAAAAATAGCCATTCATTGCCTGTCAATTTCCTATTTTCCATCCCAGTCTCCTTATTTTTCCACTTCATTCACTATGCAAACTAATCATAATTGCCTTCTTATTGTTTCTTATACATTAAACTCCATTTAATGATAATAATTACAATAATAATAATTATTATTATTAGAATTTGCATAGTGCCTACTATATACCAGGCACTGTGCTGAGTACTTTAGAAATATTATCTCATTTGATTCTCACAAAAACCCTGGGAAGTAGGTGCTATTATTATCTTCACTTTACAATTGAGGACATTGAAGTAAAGGGAGGACAAGTGACTTGCCTGGGATGATGAGAGACTGAACTAGGGTGGAGGTTGTCTGAGTATGAGAAATCACAAAAATGAACAATTAATTAGATATTGAGGAAGGGAGAGAGGGAGAGAGAGACAGAGAAACAGAGACAGAGACAGAGAGACAGAGACAGAGAGACAGAGACAGAGAGACAGAGAGAGAGAGAGAGAGAGAGAGAGAGAGAGAGAGAGGAAGAGGAGGAGAACATCAAGAAAGCCCTAAGTAAATGCTAAGTTTCTTGTGATCCCATCTCTATATATTGAGTCTGAAGGCATTGGAATGAAATCTTAGTTCTCAGATAATAACTATAGTTATTCCTTCCATATCATAGGAGTTAGGGGTGCAGTGCTCTCACAATCTAGAAAATCCACGTAAAATTTTTTGACCCTTTTGTATTAAAGAAGTCTTAATTTTTTCTTTCTTTTATAGGGTGTTTACAGTACCTTATTGAAAAATTTGGGTTGATATTATGCAATACTATATATAATTTCTAAGTTTCTAAACTTTTTCCTGTGCCATCTGTGGCTTCTGCAAAACTCCCCCAAATTTCCCATTTAATTTCTTATGCCAACCTATAATATATCGAAGCCACAATGTGGAAAGTCACGATGTGGAAGGGATAACTGTATTTCATGGAATTTTTGTTCCTAACCCAGTAGCTATAATACATACAGGCAGAAGCTGGCAGGTCTGAGTGCCCAGCCACAGCTTGTACAAAACATTCTGTTTTACTTATAGCCAACATGTATTGCCTGAAAGGTAACAATTTCCATCCCAAGAAGGAGGCATGTCCACTGAAGAGTCCAGAAAGAGACTGTTGAACTACTGGTAAGATAAACCAAAAGACAACAGTGCATGAAGAGAGGCAGGACAATTTGTAATGGGTACTTGGACTTCCAAAGGGAAGTCTCTTGAGATTGACCCACAGATACACTTCTATTTGCCAGATCCCTGTGACCAATCCCAGAACGCACCATAAACCTCTATTTTTCAATGGCCACAAAAAGAATTTGTTACTTGCCAAGAACCAGTCAATTTTTACAGATTAATGTTGTATTACAGTTTTCAGGGGTTTTTTTTGTTGTTAAAATCAGATAATTCTAGACTGTTAAACTGTCATACATAGTTGATGCTACTTGCCAAAGATTGCCTCTTTTAATCTAAACATATATGATATATATGTATATATATGTATTTAGAAAGATAGATTTATTATTCAGTCATTTCAGTCATGTCTGATTGTGACCCATTTGTGGTTTTCTTAGCAAAGATATTGACGTGATTTGCCCTTTCCTTCTCCAGTTCATTTTACATATGAAGAAACTGAGGCAAACAGGGTAAAGCCCAGGGTCACACAGTTAGTAAGTGTCTGAAGCCAGATTTGAACTCAGGAAGAAGAGTCTTCTGGACTCAAGGCCTAGTGCTCTATCCACTGAGCCATTTAGCTGCCTCGATAGACAGACAGACAGACAGACAGACAGATAGATAGATAGATGTACACAATAATTCCTATGTATGCCCATATTATACATGGTGTTATTCCAAAAGTTTTAATGCAATATAAATTATTCATTCTTAAAAAGACACTGACTTTTCAAACAATCATAGAGATCATATATGTAAATATATAGTATAAGATGTATATACATTAAAAATGTGCGATGTATACATGTATGGATATCTTTATATACATATATACATATGTGTATGTATACACATATGTATATATGAGAGATAGTTTGCCATGATATAGAGAAAATTGGCCTATGAGCCAGGGATACTTGGGATTTCCTGTCTCTCAGACCTATGGGTGAGGTGAACTTGGGAATACTATTTAACTTTCAGTTTTCTAGGCAGCCTTCTAATGCAATAAGTTACAGAGAAGGTAGTATTCTGATTGGGAGAGGGAGTTCTTCACCAGGGACTTCCCTATGCCAATAAAATCAAAGGTCTAATTCCTCCTTCTAACAGTATATACAAATACACAGTAAATACACTGAATTTATGTGTGTGTCCGATCAGTTGCCAAATCTTGTCAATTCTACCTCTTCAATTTCTTTCCTATCCACAGTCTCTCTAGGCCTCTTCTTTCATTAATTCTACAAGTATTGATTAAGCACCTACTATGTGCCCTGGGACTTTGATAGGTCCTAAGAATACAAAAAGAAAAACAACAACCCCTACTTTGCCTCTAACTTACATTAGATTCTAAATGAGGTGAATGAGATGACCTCTAAGGTCACGTGCGGGTCTAAATCTATAAGCTCATCAACCAAACTTGCCTTCTTGGGGACTGGGGACAATATTACAATCATTCCACTACTTTAGCAGATGCCTCATTACCTTCTGGTAATTGGGGATGGGGGAGGGGAGGCATAAATTCAAGGCCTCATTACCTTTTAGTGATTGAGAATGGGAGCAAAGACATGAAAATGGGCCCTCCTGGCACTCAGTCTCACACAGAACAAGAGGTCTCAGAAAAGGGGGCCTGTTACTTTATCACTACTCTTTATCATTATTATTACTCTTTATCACTAAAAGTTTCTAGATTTAAAACTTGTCTGTTTCTTGTCATAAAGAGGTAGAGTTCCAAATCATCAGATCCATCCTAGAGCTAAGATGGGATTTTGTTTCCATTCATCAGGGAGAACTGAGGGCCAGGCTAAGGGGACACTTTAGCTCTTGCTGAATGGCAAATGCAAAATGACCTGAACCAACTAAAAGCAGTGGGAAGGAAATAAGGATGGGAATAGGATTTCTGCTCCTTCCTTCTCCTCCTCACTTTAAGAGCAGCCACATATGGGGGGGGGGAGGTGGAGAGATACCTCCCTGGGGCAGCTCATGGCCACATTCTCAGCCTTCCTTCACTCTCACATACTTCAGCTCAGCTCTCTTCTCCTCTGCTCTCCTCTCCTCTCCTCCCCCCTCTTCTCCCTCCCTCTCTCTCTCTCCCTCTCTCTCTCCTTTCTCTCACATCTGTCTCTCCTCTCTCTCTCCTCTGTCCTCTCTCTCTCTCTTTATCCCCTCTCATTTCCTCTCATTGTTTCTCCTTTCTTTTCTCTTGTCCTTTCCCTCTCCATTCTCCTCTTTCCCCCCTTTTCCTTTCTTCCACATCCACTTCCTTTCCCTTTTCATTTCTCTTTCTGCTTTTCCCCTCTTTTTTCTCTTACTTTCTTTTCCCATTCTCTCTTTTCTCCCTTAAATAATATTTGTAAAGCATGTAGCACAGTGCCTTGCACATAGTAGGCACAAAATAAATGCTTGTTTCCTCTGTTTCCCTCCTTTCTCTCCTTTCTCTCTCCTCCTCTTCACTTTTCTTTTTCTGTTCTCCCTCTTCCCATTTCTCCCTTCTTTCTCTTTTTTCCTCCTTGTGGTCTTCCTTCTTCCCTTTCTCTTTCTCCTTTCTCCTTCCTCTTTTCTCTGACGTAATGGATAGAGTTTAACTAGGAATCAGGTAATTATGCAAAAAACCATAATTTATGTGGATAGTGCTACCAAAATGAAATGTGATAATCCAGTCAGGCCTTTATTGAATTTTTCTCTCGGACCATCTATGAGTAAAGTGGTCATTTTACCGACAGATAATAAAATTAGAGAAAAAGTATAATGAATACAACTCTGGACATAGAGTCAGGAAGACATGGTTTGAAACCACTCCTCAAACACTAACTAGCTGTCCAACCATTGAGTAAGTAATTTCCTTTCTCTCAGCCTCAGTCTCTTCACCTATAAATTGTGATGATGTTAATGATATGCTAATGATGATGCTAATGACAGCACCTACCTGAAAGAGAGGCTGTGAGAATCACATGTGATCCCATTTGTAAAACAATTTCCAAACCTTAAAGTGCTAAAGAAATGATAACTATTATTTCTCCTTTCTTCAGAAGTCTCCTTTCCTCTATTGCTTCCCCCCCATCTCCACTCTCTTCAAAGCTGGGTAGCTTTACCTCAGGGTTTACCAAGTAAAGTCTTAGGACAGGTATAACTCTTTAATCTACTTCCCTCCCACTTGCAAGAAAGCCAGTTCATCTATACCTTTAGGGTTACTGTTAGGAATAATTTACTCAATTTGTAGAAGTCTTTTAAAAATAAATTTACATGTTTTTTTTCAAGTGAGAAATTTCTCTGACTGCCCAAGCTTTTCTTTGTTCTCATTAAATAACCCTCTTCCTCTGAAGCAAAGTTATTTCTATTTATTCAGTAGCTTACCCCAAGGCCCTATTACTCACTGTTTAGAGTCGGGAAAGTAGCTGGCTTGAAATCAATTGTGCCCTATCTTTTTAGTGATGATAACATATCAGTCTACTCTCTCTCTCTCTCTCTCTCTCTCTCTCTCTCTCTCTCTC
>NW_027185575.1:5110539-5135170 GCF_028583685.1 Petaurus breviceps papuanus
GCAATAAAAATGTCAGTTGTAACTAGTATTTATCATTATTGCTGTTACCCAGGGTTAAAGCTTGGTACATTTGAATAAGACTCTTCTCACTGGTGGAAAGAATGACACTCAATGCTTGAGGGGTGGAGTAGGTACAAAATGTGTTGAAAAGGAGACACATTCTTCCAACTCCCTTCTTAAAGAGAAGACCCACATGATTCCAGATCCTTGGGAAAGGTGGGAGGGATTCAAGAGAAAGACTTGAGAAGGCAGATAGATAGCTGAAAGCTAGCTCCTATCACGTCCCTAGGTCCAGCTCCCACATGGGTAATACATACCCTACATTGGGATTAGTGATGGTGATGGTACTGGCATTTTGAAAAGGTAATCCCAAACAACAAAAAAGCATTTACTAAGTACCTACTACCTGTCTGAGACTATGACTTATCTTGCTGCTCCCTAACCCTATAGGTTAGCTGCCCACAGATACTCTAAAAGTTCCAAAATTTTATATGACAGCTCCCAGGCCAATGGTAGCATCTGGGATCTTATCAGGAGAGACTCAAAAAAAATTTTTTTTACATGGTAATCATTTGTAATCCAAGGAACAGCCTATATTCCTCTAGACTGTGGGATAAGAAAATGAACTAGCATTTGGAGAAGACACAAGAACAAATCTTTTCTCTCAAGCATAAAGACACAGGCATGCTTTGCCAGATTCAGTGACAGGCTTGGTTCAATCACATCTGTTCAGCAACCCACAGTGCATCTACCTTCCTCGACCACAGAAACAATCATGATTTTTGACAAAAAAAGTTGTAATGACTCATAGAGCTCTAAAAGGTCTGTAAAGCACTTAAACTACATGATCTCATGTGAGCCCTACAAAAAACCTAAGTGTAAAGTATCTCTGATATTAGAAGAGGAACTGAGACTCAGAGGCAAAATGACTTGACCACTGTCACAAGGTTAAGAAGTATCAGCGGCAGTATGTAGACTCACTCGGAGATTATTTAGTGAATCCTCTTCAATTTACAGATAAAGAAACTGAGGCCCAGAGATTAAAGTGACATACTAAACACAGAGGCATTAAAATGTCTAAGCATGGATTTGAACCTAGATCTCTCAGTCCAAAGGCAGTGTTCCTTTCATGACACATCCAGCACCTAGGTCTCCCTGAATTTACTGAGTACTCCATCCACCATGATTTAGATAGGTAATTATTGCTAGCTAATCTCAACTGGGCCCTCGCTGCAGCAGGACATTCCTGCTTCTACTTTATAATTCATTTCTTATCACATTAACTAAAACTGTCCCAAACTCTCTGCTTTTCTTTTAAATCTCCCCTATCACTGCCTCCCCTCCATTCTCTATACTGAGAATATTTACCTTATAATTCATAAAAAGATGAGGCTGTTCACCAAGAGTTCACTCTTCTCCCAATCTCCTCTCACATACACCCTGCACCCCCTGACACAATCTCCCACTATCTCCTTTGCTCCCACCTCTGATCATGACATAGTTTGCTTGTCAAGACAAACCCTTTTACTATGTACCATTGATCTCACCCCCAAACATCATTCCCAAAAGATTGCCCCCATCATCATTCCCACTCTCTCTTATCTTCAGTAGCTTTCTCTCCACTGGCTGCATTCTGGCTGTCTACAAATACTTCCAAACCTCCTCAATACTTGAAAAATCTTCATTAGATCCTCAGTTACATATCCTTTCTAACTCCTTGAGAAAGTTCTCTAAAATTAGGGCCTCTACTGATTGTGGTACCAGGCTTTCCTAAACCCTGTGCTGTCTAGTTTCAGTCCTATCACTCAAATGAAATTGTTCTCTCCAAAGTTACTAAGAATCTGCCAAATCTAATTGCCTCTTCTGAATCCTTATCCTTCTTGATGAGCATTTGACATTGTTGATCACTTACTCCCCGAAGATGTGTCTTTTCCATCTGACTATTCCATAGTCTCATTTACCATATTGTCATCCACACTACACTCAAGAGTAGGTGGATGTCTCCCAAGGTTCTGCCCTTGGTGACCACATAAACACCCATGAAATCAATTACCATTTCTATAATTAATTAGCCCTCATCTCTTTCCTGATATCTAGTCCCATATCACCTACAAACTGTCTTGTAGGGCATTTAAATTGATTGGCCCAGGGTGGTTACGTGGCACAGTGAATAGAGCACCAGCCCTGGAGTCAGAAGGACCTGAGTTCTTATCTGGCCTCAGACACTTAACACTTACTAGCTATGGGACCTTGGGTAAGTCACTTAACCCCAAATGCCCTGCCCTCCCCCTCCAAAAAAAATTGATTGGCCCTTAAGCATATCAAACTCAACAGGTCTAAAAGAGAATTTCTCTTTCTCCCCCAAATCCTCCCTTTTTCTGATTTTCTCTATTATTGTATTTTGTGCAACTCTACCTCACTTAAATCCATCCAATTTATATAAGTCATCACCCCATTATGTCATTGGTCCTCCTCAGAAATAAAGGATGAACACCAACATTATGATGTTGGGAACTAAAATCCTTCCAACTTACCCAGATTCCAAACCTCAGTGTCATTCTGGAATATTAATTGCTCCCCTCCCATATCTAATTCACTTTCTCACCTTGCAATTTCTTTCTCTATAAATTCTCTCACATGCATTCCCTTCTCTCCACTCGAATAGCCGCCACCTGAGTTCAGCTTCTTGCCTGGACTATGGCAACAGCTTTTAAATTCATTTCCCTGCCTTATGTCTCTCCTCATCCTCCAGTCATCTGCCAAAGTGATTTTCTTTAAGTGTGAATCTAATACCCCGACCTGATAGCAACTATTTTGCCAAGGATCAACTTTTTGTTATTCAGTCATTTGAGTCATGTCCAATTCTTTGGGTCACCATTTGGGGTTTTCTTGGCAAAAACACTGGAGTATCCAGCTCATTTTACAGATGAGGAAACTGAGGCAAACAAGGTGAAGTGACTTGCCCAGGTCACACAGCTCATAAATGTCTGAGGCTAGAATTGAACTCAGGTCTTCCTGACTCCTGGTCCAGCTTTCTTTCCTAGCTGCCCCATATCATAAGCATTTAACAAATGTTTGTTGGGGTGGCTAGGTGGTGCAGTGAATAGAGCACCAGCCCTGGAGTCAGGAGAACCTGAGTCCAAATCTGGCTTCTGACACCTAACACTTATTAGCTGTGTGACCTTGGCCTTAACCCCAATTGCCCTGCCCTCTCCCTCCAAGAAGCAAAAAAAAAAAAAAAAAAAAAAAAGGAAAAAAAAACCCAAATGCTTGTTGACTGATTGATTGACTAAAGTGTATCTAGAGAAACCTCCTAATACAGATAAGAAATGTGACCCACAGAGAGGTCAAGTGAAAAGCTCTATGTTAGACAACTTGCAAAGCCCCCTGGAGAGCACAGTGAGTAGAACACTGTACCCAGAGACAGGTGTCTAAAGCACCAAAGATAAAAGCCTTTGCCATTTAAAGGTCTTCTCTACATGGCCCCTAGCTATCCTTCCAAGGCTCTTTACATTCTGCTCTTCTAAGGGTGCTCTGTCTTTTGTCTCTCTCCCACAACACTCCATCTCTCATCCTTTTGTCTCCTTCCTAGCTCTTCCCTATGACTGAAATGTTCTGCTTCCCAAACTCCAGCTCTTAGAATCTCTTAGCTTCCTGTAAGTCTCAGCCCAAGTGCCAAATTCTGCAGGACACACCTCCTTCCCCAGAGTTTAGAACCTTCCACCTACTCTGTATGTGCCTTATACGTGGATCTGTATGTGTTGTCTACCCCCTCCCCATTTGGATGTAAGCCCCTTGAGGGAAGGAATCTTTTTTTATGCTTTTTCTCTGCATTTCTAATGCTTGTTGACAGATTGATTAACTAACTAAAGCATTTTAGTGCAACCCCCTATATCAGATGAAGAATATGACTCCCAGAGAGCACAAGTGAGTACTCTTTCTCAGACTTGTAAGGGCCCAGTAGGGAGCACAGTGAGTGCTATACAGTTATCCCTTCCACATTGCAGGGGGCAGGGGGTAGTGGTTAGCGGGACCCCCCCCATCTGAAAAATCTGCATAAGATTTTTCAGCCCTCCTTTTGTACCAGAGAAGAAGTCTACATTTTTTTCTTTTTTCTTTTATGGGGTATTTACAGTACCCTATTGTAAAATTTGGGTTAAGTGTTTCATCATAGACTCTGGGTTATTTGTTGGCCTTCATCTGTCATCTGTGGTTGCTGCAAACCTCCAAAAAATTCCTATTTAATTTCTTATGCTGACCCTCTATATACCAACCCCATGATGGTGAAAGTCATATGTGGAAGGGATAAAAATACTTAAAAGAGACAGGAAGATCTGAATTCAAATCATGCATCACTCCATTGCTAGCTAGGTAATCCTGGGTAAATCAATTGATCTCATGCATGGATTGGATTTGGTGGCCTCCAAGGTCCCTTCCAACTCTAAAGCTATGAATCTATGACCCTGATATGAAGGTCTAGACCTCAACTCCCCTGACACACATTCTCCAATGCTTTTCCCATGATACCATAGATCACCAACAATCCAGTAACTTCAAAATCTTTTTAGTTCTACCTAAATACTATCAATTATTGTGTCTAGGAAGATGTTTTCTAAGTTTAGTTCAAAACAAATCAAGAAACATTTATTTAACATGACATGTGTCAGGTGGGAGGGATACAAAGGAAAAAACAAATAAATGGTGCCTCCCCTCAAAGCACTTATGTTCTTTTGGGGGGGGGGGAGTAGATAATATATAAACAAATAAATATAATGCAAAATAATTTGAAAGAAGAGAAAACACTAATAACTGAGAGAAATAGAGATGGTTTCATGGAGGGGGGGGGAGCCTGAGTGAAATCTTGAAAGAAGTTAAGGACTCTAAGAAATAGAGGTGAGGAAAAAGTATCTTCTAGTTATGGGACACACCTGGTACAGAGACACAGTGAAAGGATATGGAATGCCAAATTCAGGGAAGGCTAATTTGACGAGAACATAAACATAATGTGTATTAAAAGAAGTAAAATGAAATAAGTCTGGAAATTTAGCCTGGAGGTAAAAATATGAAGATATTTAAATATTAAGCAGAAGAGTTTATAATTCATTCTAAAGGCAATAGGGAGCCAATATCACTTCTTGAATAAGGGAGTGTCAGTGGGATTTTCATAAGATTGTCTTGGCATCTCTATGGAAGATAGATTGATAAGGGAAGATAGAAGATAAGGAAAGAAAAAATGGATAACAAAGAGGCTAAAAGTTTGAGCCTGTTCCTACACAACTCAAAACACCTAGAAAGAATTATGAAACTACCTTGATAACATCACGCTACTAGTTTTCTATAACAACTTCTTAGACAATTCCGCAGATCTGATCAAGCATTTTCCCTTTGACATTACAATTATAAAGAGCTCTCTAAATCCATTTCCTTAAAAATTCTATTTTATATGTTAGGTCATACCAGTTTTACATCAATCCAATGGACCTAATGAGTTGGGACCAATTCATGATTGGGAACACAAGAAGGAACCAACTTTTTCCCTTGTTATTGGGGAGGTACTAAGAAATCATAACTTGGGAAAAAATAAGAATTGTAAAAGTGAATTTAACCCATATATACTCAAAATGCATAGGATGGGAATAGATCTTTTCCATCCTGATTTTAATGACAGTTACAAATATTGTGGTACTCATTTGAACCTTCAAATGTTTAGAATTAAATAGTCAAAATATTCTCATTCTAGAAATCTAAAATCTTCCAGGCAATAAATAAAGCAAAGAAGCAAGTAAAAGAAGTTGTAGTTAATCCGGATAATCTAAGAAAAAAAATTTAATAACCCATTTATTTATGTGAATAACTATTTTCAATCTTATTTCAACAATTCCAAATGTGAATATCCCAATGAACTGTTATTTGTCAACTCATGGGTAGGAAATCCTTCTGCCAACTAAGATCAAGTAGCTATCCATCCATGATGACCTATCCAACTGCTATGGGGTAAATGGAGACAATTTTAAACTAAGTAACTTCCCAGAGTCCAACCATTAGTATGTGTCAGAGGTAGAATTAACAAGGGAAGGTTTTGGCTCAAAACCCAGCGTTCTACCCATTGTGCCACATTTTCTCCATTAAATTTCCATAGCATATTAAAAAGAAACTCTTTTTACAAAATATTAAAAACTGGTTCAATTTCCATGGTGATAATATGTCTCCCAAGAAAACAACAAAATTTAAAAGGTTTATCTCAACTTTCAGCTCTTCTAACTTACCTCAGTGTGAAATGATCCTCAGTGCAATTTCTAGAGACAGAAACAGGAAAAGTCAGAATTTCTCCTTGTTTGGCAGTCTTGGCCACATAGTGGATGGCAACATTGCTATCTAAGTGAAGTTCCCTCCAAGTAGGGCTCCCACTGTGAGTCTGGTAGAGAAACACACTCCCAATCCTCTGCAAGGGAGGACCCACTTCATCAATATCATTGTGGCCTGGTCGGATTCCATTATTTTTCCTCGTCTCTTCCTTGGTACAATCTCCTTTGTCATCTCCAGGTTGGATGGAATAGTAAAGCTCTACAGGACTTCCTTCTGATTGATCCATGGACTTTTTCCTCCCTGCAACCACAGTTGGGGGGCTGAACCAGCTGGACAGGAGCTCCAACTGGGCTACACACAGGCCAAGCTCCCCTGCCAGGCGGCAGCTGCCCCTCACCTCCCTGGTCTCCCTGAAGGCAAACACTCGGAGGCAGGGCAACCTCTCTGTGGTGCTATGGTCATCCCAATCCCTGCCCACTATGTAGAACAGGATCTGAACTCTGGGCCTACTCAGGTAGATTTTATCACTCATGATGTAGGCTTTTAGCTTCCAATTGAGAGCAAACTTATTGGTAGATCCAAATGGATTGGAAGGCAACAGGAGGTCTTGGGGCACAAGTTGTTCTACAGAAAAAGGCCCATAGCTGGCGTTCAAGGAAGGTGCCATCTTGGATTTGTAAATCAGAAAGGATTCCACTCTAGATTGCAAGCTTGAGTTTCTCATGATGTCCTGGTTGGCTTCCTTGAGGAAGAAGGAGATATCAGCATTGTTGATACGGTAGCTCACGGGAAGGTAGGTGGGCAGCAGGGAGAATCTCTGGATGCTCTCTAAGATTCCTCGGCTCTCTGACACTGTGGGGAGGAAATAAAAGCTTAGGTGTCAGTTGAAAATCCCAAAAGGAAGCCATAAAGCAATTCATTTTATGGCTATTAATTCTCTTGAACCTGGCACAATGCTCTTTGGGGTTGGGCTTTATGGAATAGTGGATAGACCTCTGGGCATGGAGTTGGGAAGACTTAGGCTTGAATATTCCCTCAGATATCTGTTAGCTGCTCACTACCTGCACAAATCACTTAGCTTCTCTGGTTTTAGTTTCCTCACCCACAAAATGAGGGGGTTGGACTTCATAGCCACTAAAGTTCCTTCTAATGCCAAAGCTGTAATCCCATGATAACAGCTCATTTCTGTTTTGTTTTAAATTGGACAAAGTGCTTTCCCTATCAGCAAGTCTTTGAGGTCAACAGCTTAACTATTTTATCCACATTCTGTAGATGGGGAAACTGAGGCTCAGAAAGAAAAGTTAATAAAAAATCATCATTATACTAAAATCTCTCAATAACTCTATGAATAGTATATTGTTATTCTTTTTTGAACTGTAACTATAATATCACTGATTATAGGGACCTCCCTTGACCAATGTAAATTGATATCTGCTCTATAGCATACAATCTTTGACAGATGAGTTTAGTGTTTAGCACAGTGGCTTACACAAGGTAGGTGATTAATAAATGTTTATTTTGACTGACTGACAGTTGCCTGGGGCATTGAGAGGTTAAGCCAGTCTTTCCAGGTCACATTACCAACACTGAGAGAGACAGGATTTAAGCTTTTGTCTTCCTGATTCAGAGACAGGCTCCCTACCCATTATGCCACTTTCTCCTAAGGCAGCCCAATCCAATTTGGATAGTTCTAATTGTTGTGAAAATTGTTATTGGCCCCATTTTACAGATGAGGAAACTGAGACTCAGTTATGTTTGGTGACTAGCCTGTAACCATAATGTTAATAATAGTAATAATGATTCTGTACATTTTACTATTTCTTTTCTGGCACTATACCTGTGAAATTAGATAGCACAAACATCATCACCATTAATTGTCATTCATGGTAACAATAATAACAATTATCATGGTACAAATGAGAATACTTTCCTGAGCTCACCTAACCAGCAAATTTCAGAGCCAGCATTTAAATTCTGTTCTGTTCTGACTCTAGGTTAAGCCCTCTTCCCACCATGTTTCTTTTTATCTTACCCATACAACAAACGTTTAATTTGACTCAAATTTTTAAAAGAATGCATTAAGCTCATATTTCATGACAAGTACTATCAATAGATTCTGAGGACACAGAGACAAAATGAGATAATGATTGCCAACAAGGATCTTATATTGGGAAGAACCAACTTGTGCACATGTAAGTAAATATGAAATCAACATAAGATGATTTTTTGGGAGGACAGATCTAATTTGAAGGGTAGTTTAATAATAATATAACAATAAGTTCAGAGGGCACAATAGAAGGCCAGTGTGGGAAAGGAACACCAGAGGTATGGCAATTATGTGAAAGGGTGGTTAGGAAAGGAAGATACATGCTAGCTGGCCTGCCACTCAGAAGTGCAAGAATATCAAGGAAGGTTATAGGACAGTTGCATGTATCCACTGGGGTTTCAGTGGTGATGGGGGAACTAACCATCATTGAAATCTGCCAGAAGGAGCCTTGTAAAGTGAGACCAAATGACAGAAACCTAGGACACTCTTTTCCTGAGGGAGACCTGAAGGGAAATGCTTCTTAGCCCCAGGAGTTTGCTCTACCTGAGTCCTCGACAAATAGGAGTTCTGACTGGCCCATAAATAAACAGGATGAGTTGACCTGAATTTGATTTGTCCCGAATCTTTTACCAACAGCTCAAAGGCACAGAACAGAAGTAGCTTCCATAAAAAAGAACAACAAAGGTCCTTTCTAAATAAATTACTTTTTCAATGGAAAATAATTTTCTTCTCTATTTTTGCTCTTTTCCTGGAGTCATGTGTAAAATACAGAAACAAAAATGCAGAACCAGCATATCCACTGTATGCTCAAGCCAACCAGCCAAGTCAAATATTCTTTATTAAGCTAATTGGATGCCAGACACTATACTAGGCCCTGGGAATACAAAGTACGGCAAACAAAAACTGGTTCCTGCACTCGAGGAGTTTATAGTCTAATAGTAAAAACAAAATACAACTATATACAAACAAGCTATATCCAGGATAAATTGGAGCTTATCTTAGAGGAAAGGCACTATCAGCATTAGGAAAAATATACTACTTTTTCTGGGAACTCTTGCTTCCCAAAAATTCACAACAAATCACATTCCAATCATTCCCACTAAGTCTCCACTAATTGTAAGGTTTGGCATCTATTGGTATGTTATTCCAAAGGACAGCACCAATAAATGACAGAATCACAGAAATTCAGAACTCAGTGAGACCTCAGAGTGTAGCCAGTGATTGAAGAAAATTTTCATCTATGTCATACCCTATAAAGTCACCCAGGCTGATTGAAATCATTTCAATGCACCTTCTAGGTGTTATCTGGGTCTTCTGTAGGTCTAGGCACACTTGTTTTCTGAGGCAACTGGGGATAGGTTACACTTTTTTTTTTTTAAAGGATTTAATTAGGTTTGGTGATTTGCCTGAAATAATAGCAACAACAATAATAATTCTGTTTATTCTAGGGGAACATGTATTATGTTTTCCTTTTAACTATGAACTATAGAATATGCCAAGGACCTTCTGTCTTCACTAGAAGGTTGCACCCCCCCCCCCACTATCATTATCTCTAATATCTCTCATTTCAAGTAGTCTTTATCTTTTTTTTTTTTAAAGCAATCGGGGTTAAGTAACTTGCTCAAGGTTACACGGCCAGGTGTTTCTGGGTGGGTGCTAAGTGTCTGAGCCCGGGATTCAATCCCAGGTTATTCTGACACTGGAGCCGGTGCTCTTACTCGCTGTGCTACCTGGCCACCCCTCAAGTAGTCTTTATCTACTGACTCCTTCTCTGCTTACTGCAAACAGGCCAATGTCTCCTCCATGCTCCAAAAACCCTCATTTGATCTGATCTTCCATGCTACCAATAGTCCTATATTCTCCTATTCTTAGTTAAACTCCTTCAAAAAGTCACTGCCACTCAATGCCTCCTCTTCCTCTCATCTCACTCACTTCTAAACACATTGTAATCTGGCCTTTGGCTTCTAACTGACCACCCTCTTTTCCAGATACACTCTCCTCTATAAGTTTTCATCCTTGACCTGATCCTAATTGTTGATATCCTTCAAGGTTCTGTCCCAGGCCTTTGTCTCTTCACCTTATTTTCCTTGGTAATCTCATCAGCTCCACTGGGTTCAGTTATCACTTCTCTGCAAATGATTCCCAGATTAAAATTTCATAACTTTTCAGAACTCCCATCCCCCATTTTCAACTTCCTGCTGGACATCTTGAAACAGATTTCATGTAGGTATCTCAAATTCAACAAGTCCAAAATATCATTCG
This sequence comes from Petaurus breviceps papuanus, assembly GCF_028583685.1. Lineage (NCBI taxonomy): Eukaryota > Metazoa > Chordata > Mammalia > Diprotodontia > Petauridae > Petaurus > Petaurus breviceps. Next base: position 5,121,155 of record NW_027185575.1, read on the forward strand.
CAATTTTTCCCCCAACCCTCCTCCCCTCTAAGCTTCCCTGTTATTATCAAGGGCACCACGTGCCCTCCCAGTCATATAGATTCACAAGCTTTGTGTCATTCTCAACTCCTCATTCTTACCCCATAGATCCATTCTGTTTCCAAATCTTGACATTTCTAGCCACTACACTATGACGTGCTCTCATACATCTCATCTGAAATATTATAAGTTTAATAATTGGTCCCCTGCCTCAATGCATTAATGCATTCTCCACTCAGCTGCCAAAGTTATTTTCCTAAAGCCCAGGTCTAGCCATGCTATCCTCCTGCCCAGTAAGCACCAATGGTTCCTTCACAACCTGTCTCCTTCCTACCTTTCTAGTTTTTCTCATACTTTACTCTCCACCAAGTGATCAATATCACAGCTGTTTTGAACTATTTCCTGTATTTCACATATGACCCTTCATTTGCCCTCTCCGAGCCTTTGTCCTGGCTGTTTCCCATACCAGAAAGGTTCTCCCTCTCATCTCCTCTTGAAATCCCTGACTTCTTTCAAGATTCAGTTAATATGCTCCATTGTGCAGAACTTCCCATTCACCCAATATGAGACTTCTCCATGGAGGTTGCCTAACTTCTACTCTTTATGCATCTTATACATACTCATTTATTTACACATTGTCTCTCCAACTAGAAGATAAGCTCACTGAGGGCAGGGGCTCTTTTGTGGTTTTAACTTCTTTTTTATTTCTAGATTTTAGCAGAGTGCATATGATAAGTATTTAATAAATGATGATTGATTGAGATTCTATGATAGAAACTGAGGGAAGGAAGAAAAACCAAAATTGTCTCTCCCTTCAAGGCATCTACATGCTGCTGGAGTAGGGGTGCAAGCCACACATGTACATATAAGTAAATTTAAAACAATACAAAAGAAATATATATCATAATAAGTAATACATCATAAAATTCATACAAAATAAATTTCAAATAAATAAACACTAATACAGTGATTTCTGGGGCAAGGGGGAGAGTTGGGAAAGGCTCCTTATTGGAGATGATGACTGAGCTGAGTCTTCAGGGGAGCTTGGAGTTCCAGGAGATGGAGGTGAAGTGGGAGAACATTCTGTGCATGAGGGGAAGCCTGTGCAAAGATGGAAAGTAAGGAGGTGAACAGATGATCCTCAAAGTAGCTGGTTTCCTGGAAGAGCTATATCAATCATTCTTGACTCACCTCAATGCTATAGATCACACTTTAGCTGTAGTGCCCAACAATACTTCGGGCTAACTGTCAAGACGGCTTTTCATTCCTTTGCAAAAGTAAGCAACCAAGACACACTCAGTTAAACATTAATCGCCGGCACCAAAGCCTGAGGACCTTTTCTGTCTGAATACCTGACCCCTGTTTCTCAAGGGCACAAACCTTAATTGTGCGATAAATTACATATTTCGGGGCAGCAACCTTCGCTCCCTCCACTTACAGAGACAAGCAACAGGAGGTCACGGCGGGCATCACTCAAAAGGAACTAATTTTTGTAGCTTTATTCCACAAATGGCCTATTAGTCCTTTCTCTGGGCATCTGACCTCAATGTTTAGCATCCAGAAGAATCCCGGGGCTTGACCTACAGTGAATGTTACTTATTACAAAAATCCAAAAGTGCCAATTATGTTCCAGGAGTTAATATAAAAGACCAAAAGTAAGCTTGCTATCCCTGAGACCCATAAAAGAATGGATTATTAGTACCTTAGAACACCAGGGTGACACAGGACAGAGCAAAGTGTCAAAGTAATATATGGGGGAATCTCGGTTCCTAATCCATCAAGAGGGGAAGGCACCTTGGGTTTTAAAGAAAATGGTGCTGGGATATCTGTTGGCTTGTCATCAGCTTCAGAGAGATTAGAGCTCATTTTAATAGACTGAGAAAAACTGGAGCAGAGTAATTTTGTCACAAAAAAATTATTTCTGCTAATGTATAAGGGACAATTTTATCTTGGGATCATGGCGTCAAAGATTTAGAAGTAGAGAGAATGTCAGAGGCCACATTATCCAACCCCTTCCTAAAGTGAGACAGGAAGAAGTAACCTGCCTAAGGTCACAAACCCAGTCCTCTGGCTTCAGATCCAGTACTGCCTCTCACAGTCCTTTCCCTCCCTCCTTCTTTAGACCAGTGATAACAACAGCAATTATAACAGCATTAATATAATACTTTAAGGTTTCCAAAGCACTTTATGTATTTATCTTGTTTGATCCTCAACAGCAATGTTATGAGGTAGGTGTTATTATTATCCACATTTTGCAGAAAAGGAAACTGAGGCTAGGAGAGGTAAATAATTTGCCCAGGGAGGCAAAGTTAGTATCTTAGATTAAATCCAAACTGAGGTCTTCCTGACTCCAAGTCCAGTGGTCTGTACATTGAACTACCTAACTACCTCAAGGAAGACACTCACCTTCCTTTGCAAAGCTAATGTTATCATCTTGAGCCTGGGGATTTGGTGGTTCTTCCAAGCCTCCCACAGGACTTGATGCACAGATAATCCCTACCTTCTACCCATTTTGAATCTTTTTATTTTTTTTAGGTAATAGTGGTTAAGTGACTTGCCCAGGGTCACACAGCTAGTAAGTAGATTTGAAATCAAGTCGTCTTGACTTCAAGGTCAGTGTTTTATCCACTGTGGCACCTAGCCATCCCTATTCTACTTTCTTTAAAAATATTTTTATAATGAACATAACAAACATGAGACCATGTTGCATAATGGATTGTATGCTGAAATCTGGAGTCTAGATGCCCTAAGTTCAAATATTACCTCTTGTTGCTGCCCCAGGATGTATCATTTGTGCCACAATTAAGGTATGCATTCTCAAGAAGTGGTGATATCAAGTGTTCAGATCCCCTCTCTAATGCTCACTGCCTATATGAGCTTGGCAGACCACTCAGCATCCCTGGGGTGCAGATTTCACATCCACAAAATGAGGGCATTGGACTAGATTGCCTTTCAGGTCACTTGCAGTCCTGGATTTATGATTCTATGATTTCCATGCACACCAGGTTGCTTCAGGTCTTCATCATTCTTCACAGAAGCTCAGATTTAGGGCTGCATCAAAGTAACTGAATCTAACCCCTCTCATTTTTCAGATGAGGAAACTGAAGTCCCCAGAGGTTAGAGAACTTGCCCCAAATCTCAAAGCTAGTAAGTATGAGGATTCCTGTTATAAAAGTCTGACCTCATTACTTCCCCTCCTCTAGACCTACAAAGCTCTGCAAAACCTATACTTAAGTCCAAACTTCTTAGATCGCTCACTATTCAATGCTTTCCAGTACTAGTCCCAATATGCTTTTTCCAGTTTGCTTTCTCATTATTCTTGTGAATATAAACCCTCTCCCTGTCTACTCACCATCCTCCAAATATATAATGCATCACCTCTGCCTCTGTTAATCTAGTGTGGGAAGCTAGGTGGCTCAGTGAATGGAGTGCCAGGGCTGTAGCCATGAAGACTCATCTTCCTGAGTCCATATCTAGCCTCCAATACTTATTAGCTATGTGACCTTGGGCAAGTCACTTGTCCCTGTTTGCCTCAGTTTCTTCATCTGTAAAATGAGCTGGAGAAGGAAATGGCAAACCAGTCTAGTATCTTCACCAAGAAATCCCCAGATGGAGTCACATAGTTGGACATGACTGAAAGATGACTGTTAATGTGGTACAATCAACCCAGAAGGCTACCCTTCCTAACACTTCCTATCAAAACTCTTTCTATTGTTTGAGGTTCACTTCAAAGGCAACCTCCGCATCAAAACTTGCCTGATCATCCTATTCAGAAGTGATCTTTCTGATCTCTGAATTCTTGTAGCACTCTGAAGTTTCTTTAGGGCCCTTATCCTATATGACCACAAACTAAACAGGAATTATTTGTGTACATATCTTAATTCCCCTGCTAGGTTGTAAGCTAGGTGGCTCTCCTTGTAGGGAATTAAGAATCTGCCTTATATACTAGAGTACCTCAAATGACACCAAATCTCTCTAATGGAGTTTTGAAAGTAGGAACAAACTCCATCTTCCTATGCTGGCCATTTTCACGGGCTATCTGTCATGGTTGGGATTCTCTCCCTACTCTTCTCCATCCTGGCCTTCCAGGTTTTCTTTACTTCTCAACTAAAATACCACCACCTACAATGTCTTTCCCCATTCCCCTTAATACTAGCACCCACTCTCTGAGATTATCTCTAATTTATCCTGTTTATATCTTCTTTGGACATGGTTGTTTGCATGTTGCTTCTCCCATTAAACTCCAGAACCTTCCTTTGTTCTCTATGCTTAGCACAGAGAAACTGTTTAATAAATGTTGACTAACTTTAAAAAAAGAAAGGAGGATTAAAGGATCATAGATTCAAAGCAAAACTAGTACTTTGGAGGCCATCTAGATGAATAAAGTAGGTCCCAGAAAAATTAAAAACTACCCTAAGGTCACAAAGATGGTAAGAGTCAGGATTTGAACGCAGGTCTTCTGACTAGGAATCCAACTCTTTTCCCATGGTACCATAGTATGGTTCTACTCTTGGTTCTGTAACTAATCATTCCCTATCTTGCCCTTGCCACTGCCCCCACTTTATCTTCCTTAGCTATCAAATGAAGCATCTGGAGCAGAAAAATCTCTAGTTAGAAAATGGAGTGATTTAAGCTTCAACACAGAGTTTGTCTCCTCCTCTCCCAGCAGATTTTCACAACCATGAACAGTTCAAGGAGTATTTCATTTCACACTGATATTTTATCATGACTTTCCCACCAGGATGTGACAACTTAACATAGCCTGTGGTAGAAAGGTCATTCCTTGGTGTAGATTCACCGAGACAAAGGCCTTATCTTCAGGTCAATTTTATTATAGGAAATGCATCTAGAGAATACACAGGATATTACAAGGATGACTTGTTCATATGTTGTGCAAAGCAAGGAAACTAAGAGAAGATAATTCAACTATCATTTTTTTTTCTATCCAAGGATCACAGAATCTATGGATGGAAGGAACCTTGGAGATCATGTAGTTCAATTCCATCTATACCCCTTGCCCCCAATTTACAGATGAGGAAAATGATGACCAAAGAAGAAGAATCATTTTCCCAATGTCACATAGGTAGCAAGCAGTTACTCAGAACTACTAGACTAGCTGATATTTAGGTCACTGGTTTTCATTTTCCACCTCTGGGGCCAAGTACTCCAAGTCTAAACTCTTCTGAATAGCAATTCTTTAAGTCCTTGAAATGAGCTATCATCTCCAAACTAAGTATTCTCTTATCAGCCTAAACACCCACTATTCGATCAACTAAACCTTGAAGATTAAGCATCCTGGCTGCCCTCCCTCCCCCCCAGAATTTCCCCAGTTTATCAATGTATTTCCTAAAATGTAGCTCCTGGAATTTAATACTCTAGTTCTCTAGCATAAGCTATCAGAAAAACCTCTGGTTTTCTTAATGGGGACTCCACCCCCATGGACATATACTAGTCCTTTTTCTAAGGAATATAACCCTTCCCAGGATGACACAGGGAACTAATCCTTTAGACCAGTGTCATCAAATTCAAATAGAAATTTCTGTTGTTGCTGTTCAGTCTTTTTAGTTGTGTCTGATTTTTTATAACTTCATTTGGGATTTTCTTGGCAAAGATACTGGAGTGGTTTCTCATTTCCTTCTCCAGCTCATTTTACAGATGGGGAAACTGAGGCAGGGTTTAATAGGTTACACAGAGTCAAGCGGTTTACTCAGGGTCACTGTAATGTAATGTAATGCCAAGGAAAGGCAACTTCCTTCCCAAGGTTCAAAATACCAGCATAGGTGCTCTCCATTTTATTCAGTGACCAACCAAGAAGAGAGAAGATCAAAATATGACATCATTCAAAATACAGCATTTACTAAGGGTGATTAAATAATCTCCAAGTACTACCCCACCCCAGGACCTTCCATTCATTCAATCAATTACAAAGTCCCTGTTCTAAATACTACTCTACCCCTAGGCTGTACCTTCATTTAGTCCACCACAAAGCCCCTCTTCTCAAATGGAGATTAGTTTCCAAACATAAGTAAAATACCTTCATTTGTTCAATCACAGAGCACAAAAAGCTCAAAAGTTCCCCACCCCTGGATCACAATTGAATCTACCCCAGAGTTACATCAAGTTTAAGCACAGCACTTAATACCCAAATGGAGGCAAGTTCTCAGCAATCTTGGTTCCAGGGGAGACAAGGCTTAGCAAAGCCACAAGATACATTGCCAGTCTCTTCATTAATTCATCCTCTGTCTGCAGAACAGTCCTAGAACCCCTGAAAACATTAGCAAAACCCTTTCCCAGGATTTCTGTAAACATACAACAAGAAAATCCTTCTTCAGGGCTTCTGAACCAACAGAAAGGTTCCCAGACCCCTGCAACAACAGCACTGTCCTTCACCAGTGGACAGTATTCACTCTGTCTGCAGGACAGTCTCCAGACCCCTGCAACAACAGCACTGTCCTTCATCAGTGGACAGTATTCACTCTCTGTCTGCAGGACAGTCTCAGGGCTTCTTAGCCAACAGCCATGTTCCAGGACTTCTTCAACAAAAAGACTGTCTTTCACCAGTGGACAAATCTGGCAAAACAACGTCAAAACAGACAGACAAAGTACCAGCAAAACAGCCATGTCTCCTCAGTCCTTGGCAGCTCAGTGAGCAGGTCTCAAAAGTCCCCCAGCAATTCTCTCAGTCTCTCTCTCTGCCTCCACGAGGTGCTGCTTCCAAAAAGTTCTTCTGCCTCTCTCTTGTCTCTCCAAATCTACGTCACCAGCTCCTCCCAGTTCGTGTCTCTCTTTTCAAGTCAACAAGTTCATCCCACAGGTGGGATTAACAAGCTCTGGGTTTTAACACAATCAATTTGAAAACCAAGCCAATACAGGGGAATCTTTATATTCCATTACTATCACAGTCACACAGCTAGAAAGTGTCTGGGGCTGGATTTGAACTCAGATCTTCCTGATTCCACTTTCTATCTCTTCAGGTGCATCCATAAACACTAAGGACCAATCAGGAGTTCCCTGTGCCATACAAGCATGGTATGTGCCCCTTGGCAAAGAGCCAGAATATGTGTCCAGTGCCATAGAAGGTGTTCTAGTCCAGAAAATCAGAGATTTCCCTGATTATCTTCATTACAATTCAAGTGTAGTCTGACCAGGTCAGAAGTCAATGACCCCTCTAGTCTTAGGTACTATGCTTCTCTTAACAGATGGCATTTTTGCTACCATAGTATCAGGTATATTCACACTTAACTTTCAATTAAGTAAAATCCCCAGATCTTTTTTTTTCAGACACACTGCAATATACATAATTCATACATCCAAGCTTTTACTTAAGAGGCTGTTTTTTTTATCTCAACCACAAAACTTTTATAATTACTTCTATTATGTCATGTTTTATTAGATTCAATCCAACATTCTAGCCTTTGAGATCTTTTTTTAGATTCTGTCATCCAATATGTCAGTTATCTCTCCCACCTCTACATTATCTAACATTTTGATAAAACATGCCATTTCTAACTTAATCCAAATCATGAATAAAAAATGTCAAATAATACAAGTTTAAGTACAGATCCTCAAGACACTCCACTAGTGATGTCCTTATATGGATCTGGCCATTGCACCATTTCTGCAGTATGCAGCTAAGTGGTACAGCGGATAGGGTGCTAGACTTGGAATCAGAAAGACCTAGCTCTCTCACCTTTCAGTCACTTAACATCTCTGCACCTCAGTTTTCTCTTCTGTAAAATGGGTAAAATTATCACACCTGCTTCATAGGGTTATGGTGACAATCAAATGAATTAATATATGTAAAGCATTTTGAAAACCTTTGACACTATATAAATATTAGCTTTTCATCATCATCATCATCATCATCATCATCATCTAGGGCTCTTCTCCCTATTTCAACCACAAGGATAGAATGGTTTGCTAAAGTCTAGATTAATTATAGCTATAGCATTCCCCTCATCTCCCAGTCTAACACCACCATCAAAACAGGAAATAAGATTAGTCATAAAATCCTTTTTTGATATGTTCCTGCTTTGCCTTTTTTCATATCCCCAATGCTTAGCACAGTCCTTTGCTCATAAGCACTTAATAATAAGCATTTTAATAATGCTTATTGATTGACTGATAAAGTCACAATGGTTCTCTATGATCATTGCTTCTTCTTTTAGATAGTCAATAACTATCTCCTTAAAAAATATTTTCAAAGATTTCTCACCCCACCCCACAGAATCAAAGTCAAACTCACTGAGCTATACATCACAGAAAATCCTCACTCGTTGTTTTCAAAATTGAGATAGTATTTGCCTTTCTTCAGTCTCACTGAACCTCTCCAGTCCCCAGGGGTCCCTCTTAGAGCCTTTGTAACATCTTTCAGAGCTCCCATCTCATCATCATCCCATTTGTTTCCTTTAGCTTCTGTTGACTAATTCTACATTGGCATGGGTCCATTTGACTGATTAGAGCTGGTGCTAATGAAGTTAAGGGCTATGAGTTCCAGCTTAAGCAGATTAGTTTCACATAGAGGAAAATAAGCCATTTCCTGATCACATAGTAAACCCTCATCTCTGGCCAATCTTTTCAAAATCGTATCCCACTGGTCACCAAGGGAACTGGAGGATAGTCTAGATGTATAGCAATCTAAGAGTAGGGAGAGAGCAGGACTATAATTGGGAGCCGGGTTATCTGGATATATGCCAGCAGAGCAGAAGGGAAAGAGCCTAGGATTATAATGAGATCGGGGTTGTGGACCCAGCTCTGCCTCATATAAGTAATGTGACTTTAGATGACCATTCATTTCTCTAGGATTGTAAGATCACTGACAGAGCTGAAGAGACTTTACAAGCCACCAAATGCAACATCCTTTATGGTCAATGATCTGTAAGGTCTTTTCCATCTAGAAATGCTATCTACTAACATATGCATTCTCATTGTTCAATAGATCTTCATAAAAGATCATTGAAGGAATTAACCATTTGCAACTAGGGGACAGAGTGCTAGACTTGCAGTCAGGGATATGTGGCTTCAAATTCTGCCTCTGAAACTAACTAGGTGTATTGTTCCAAGTAAGTCACTGAGACAAGGATTTAGAGCAAAAGGGACTTAATAGATCATCTAAGTGCAACTCCCTTATTTAACAAATGAAGAAACTCAATTGTAGAGAAGTAGAATTGAAGTGAGTTTCAATAGATTTAAGGTTAGTGAAATAGTTGAAATATATTAACACATTTACTACTAACAAATGATTAGGTGGGCAACACAAGTAGGATTATTCCTATTTGTCACGTGTGTAAACTAGGGCTCAGAGAGGCCAAGTAACCTATCCATCATTGCACAGGTAGGAATTGTCAGCTGCAGGGTTCAGACTCAGGTCTCTCCTGAATAGCAGCAGCACCAGCAGCAGTAGTAGTAGTAGTAGTAGTAGTAAAAGAGGTAAAGGAGGAGGAGGAAGAAGCAGACAAGAAAGAGAAGGAGGAAAGAAGAAAGAGGAGGAGAAAAGGAGAAGGAGAACAGGAAGGAGGAGGAGGAGGAAGGGGAGGAAGAGGTGATGGTGACAGTGGAGGTAGTAGATATGGTGTTGGTGGTAGTAGTAGTAGCAGTAGTAGTAGTCATAGTAGTAGCAGTTATTGTTATTGTTTTTGTTACACAGAACTTTTAGGTTTGCAAAGTATTTATCTTATTTCATCCTCAAAACAACTTTCGGAGGATGGTGCTATTATTATTACCTCCATTTTACAGATGAGGAAACTGAAGCCCAGATAGTTTAAGTGACTTGCCCAGGGTCACACTGTTGTAAATGTCTGAGGTCAAATTTGAACTTAGGTAATCCTGATTATAGTTCTAGTATTCTATCTACTGTCATATCTAGCAGTCTTAAATTCAAGCTAAGTCCTCTTTCCATTTGGGCACATTGGTCACCCCTTGGAGGCCCAATGAGATTGTGTTAAAGATACAATCCAACCCTGAAGGTGAATAATCTTTGGCTAGAAAGTGGGAATGCCCTAGAGCATTCAGTTCCTATTTGCCTCTATTCTCAGTCTGCAGCAAAGTTGCTGCATTAAGTAATTCCATATTAAAATGAGCAGCACTGCACTTTATGATTTAAAAAAATGTTTACATTAAAATTTAATTAGTTCAAGGATTAAATTGGTTTCCAAAAAAATACAAAACACTTTTTCCCCCTGCCTGCTTTTAAGGGCAAAACCACTGTGAAAGATCCAAGAAATGATACAGGAAATTGGAGGGCAGCTCCACTAGGAAATTACTGGAAGCAAGGGGGAAGAGGAGTCAGGGAAAGAGGCGTGTAAACAATGACACAAAAGCATATGCACCAGGTGTCCTGTTTTCAGGTTGTCAGACATCCACAGACTGCCCTGCCTGAGCTGTACCCCAGCAGAGTTGCAATTGTGTGCCGCATTGGAAATGCCTCACGCTGGAAGCCCCAACGCAGCTTTACAAACAGGCAGGGGCCCTGACACAAAGAGTTTTACACTGTCTGGAGAATTCTATTCAAGAGAACCAAGGCAGGGAAAGAAGGGAACAATGTGACACCTTTGTGTCTGGGGCACCATCTGGATCCCACCGCTGTGAGCCATATGCAGACTTGGGAACCCTCTCCTTGCACAAGCATGTGAGCACACACAGGCACATCTGAAGACATACACATACACACACACACACCACAAATTAGTCCATCATTCCTGGCCTTGCACAAGATGACATATATTAATGGTATCAGGATACTGCACCATGCAGATTGAAGCACTGTCTCTAGAAGATTATACCCAGTGAGGCCCCTTCCAGCCCTAAATCTGTGATCCTTTCATCTTATGGTCTCTGAAGTCCCTTGAGGTTAAAAAATCTACATTCTTGTAAATCATAGCACACCCTTCAATATTTCAAGGATACATGATATCATAAGTATGGATGCTTTTGTATAAATAAGTTATATCTAGAAGTGAAAGAAGATCACCAAGTCTGACCATCTAGTCTTACTAATAAGGAATTTGACGTCCAGGGAGTTTAAATTATTTACTCAAAAAAGTCACACTGGAAATAAGCAGCAAAATCTGGATTCAGATTCAGGTCTGGTGACTCCAAGTTCAGCACTGCCACAGAGGACAGCTCCCCTACAACTTGGTAGGTGCTTTCTGAGATTCCCTATGGTCAAAACTTAATGATCCTCTACTAGTCAACATGATGACATGTCTCTCAGGTGGTAGCTCTCCGTTTTTAGAAGACAGATAAAGAGTCAATGCCTATATTGCTGGGTAAGTCCTAACAGAGATCATTCTCTGCCAGGGTAGTCCTTGATGAACCACTTTCATACCATTAACGCAGCTAAGGGGTGCAGTATATAAAGCTCTGGACATAAAGACAAGAAGACCTAAATTCAAAATTGGCCTCAGAAATTTACTGGCTTGGTGACCCTGAACAAGTCACTTAACCTCTCTTTATTTTAGTTTCCTTTCTTTTCTTATAAAATGGGGATAGTAATAGCACCCACTCCCCAGAGTTGTGAGGATCAAATGACATCCTTTACAAGTGTTAAGCACTAGTATAGTGCTTGGCTCACAGTAGATGTCAAATAAATGCTTATTCTCCTCCTCCTTTCTTTGGTTTTTAAAATCTCTCTTAACACTACTTAGCACTTGTCATAGAGAGCCATAGTGATCCCCCAATTTATTCATATGTGGAAGAGACCTTAAAACACAGGAGTCATAACAGCGTCAGAGTAGGGAAAGACCTTAGAATGCAGACTGTCACTGGGAAGAGCAGACTTTAGAACATGGAACATACAAGCTGGGATAAACCTCAGAACATTGAAAATAGAATTTCTTACTAATAAGCCTGGGTTTTTTTTGGTTTGTTTTGTTTTTGTCCTTGTACCCAAGCACCTAGCACAATACTTTGTACATATATCAGTTACATGCTTAAGAAATGCTTGTTAATGGGGCAGCCAGGTGGCTCAGCAAGTAAGAGCACTGACCCCAGTGTCAGGATGACCTGGGGATCAAATCCAGGCTCAGATACTTAGCACCACACCCAAAAATAACTGGCCGTGTTACCTTGAACTTAACCCCAATTGCTTTTAAAAAAAATAAATAAATATTTGTTAAATGAAGGAAGGAAGGAATAAAATGTTGATACTGGAAAAGATCTTAGGACATTGAATGTTGAAGATGACAGAGACCTTCAAATCCCCTAGTTCAGGGGTGGGGAGCTATGTGTGGCCTCGAGGCTTCAGTTTCTCCACCCCTGATCCTAGTTCAACCCCCTAATTCTATGTAGGAAGGAAAGACACAACTATATCCACATGGTATGTGGACTCAGAGGAAGGAAATTCTATTTTTGACTGGAAGGACATCCAAGAAGGATATTCTTTAAGGAGAAGATACTCAAGATAGGCTTTAAAAGCATGTGTAGGATTTTATGAAGTAGAGATGAGGTTGGGGACTGAAGGAGGACATCCAAAAATAAGACACCCCATGAGCAAAGTCATAGAGGGAATAAATCACAATCTCTGCATTCTGTCTGAAGGCAGGACTCATCAAATTCCAACAGAAGAGAGGGAAAAGGAAATGCAAAGAAAGTGACATTTGTGCTGTCCATTGGAGTCAGATTGTGGAGAACCTTAAGAAGTAAACTGAGAACGGTATTTTATCTTAGAGGGATTAAATTAATCCTGTTCTGAATGTTCCCAAAGAAGAAAACTAGAAGCAGTGGGGGTGAAATTCCCAAAAGACTTTAAGAGAAGTCCTCCTCTCTGCTGAGAGTAGTTTCACACTAATATTCCAAAGTGATATTTGAATGCAATTTATAAACACAACCCTTGAATAAACAGAAAAATGATGCTACTAGAAAGATGACCTCATCTCCCCTCTTAAAAGGGATATCTAGTGATCAATGAAACACATACTTTAACATAAGCACTATTCTAAATCAGATGCCTCTTGCCTTAATTGAGGATTTGATTTCTAAACTGGAAAGGACTCCAGAGGACAATCAGCAATGAGGGGGTAATATGACCCTCCTTCCTTCCTTCCTTCTTTCCTTCCATACTTTGTTCCTTCCTGCCTTCCTGTCTCCCTCCTTCCTTTTCTCCTTTCCAAACTTTCCTCATTCCTTCCTTCCTTTTCTCCCCCTTCTTTACCCTGTTCTTCCTTCCTTTGCTCCTTCCTTCCCTCTCTCCTTCCTTTCTTCCCTCCTTTCTCTATCCTCCTCAACCCCTTCCCTCTCTATCTGAAAGACAACAGACAGGCATTTATGTCTCCAAATTCCATTTTACCACTTTCAGTGAGCTATACCTACTACCTCTCCCTCCCTTCCAACCTCATGATTACAGTGAAGAAAGGTCCAAGTGAGCCACAACCCAGCCTCTTTTCCATTTCATTTTATTCTGATACAGCTTTTATACCCACATCTGTCAGTCCTCCTGATCATCAGAAACTCATGTCTGAAGAATAATTTATTGTCAGTCTATTGATTAAGATCTGAGAAGGAAGCCAGGTGAAGGCTCCCAGAAATGATTTCATCTCTATTCTTTTGTATCATGAACGTGAATTACAGTAACTATATTCTACTCATCCATTTACTTTCACTTTCCATTATTGTTTTTTTAAAAAGCTCCCTAAATATTGGTTCATATTTGCCATTTCAGTGAAGACAAAAAAGCAGTGAAAACCATGGAATATTTGCATCAAAGTGCAACCTGGCCCACATAAAAACAAAATCACCTGATACTTTCTAAATATTCAAGAAATACCATGCAAATGATTAAAAAGGCATTCAAGGGAGAATTCTGTTTGAGTTTGAAAAATACCTTTTCCCGAGTGTGGAAGAAAAATTATTGATTCCCCATACATATTCCATCAACCTTCCTATATTTAGCAATATCTAGGGAATTAAATCTTGAAATTGTCCTTCCAAGATGGTAATAAGGAAAACTATTCTTTTTTGAAATCCTTCCATGGAATTCGGTCTACACAAAAATCATAGAAT
>NW_027185575.1:5135570-5194612 GCF_028583685.1 Petaurus breviceps papuanus
GGGGGGGGGGGGGGGGGGGGGGGGGGGGAGGGGGAGGGGGGGGGAGGTGAGGAGAGGAGAGGAGAGGGGAGGGGAGGAGAGGAGAGGAAAAGAGCATCCATTAAACACTTACTATGTACCAAGCACTGTTCTTTGTCCTGGGGCTGCAAAGAGAAAAATTTAGACCATTTATACTCTTAAGCAGATCACATTCTAATTGGGAGGAGCAATACATAAAAACGTTCAGGTACAGGATACACAAAAAGGGAGTCCTAAGGGTGCAGCAAGAGGGTGGATAGCAAGGCCTAAGGGTACTTAGGTTATATAAAGAAGTCATGTGACAGTACCAGAGAACTATAGGGCATACAATCAGGGCACCTGGAGGACTTTAAGAAGCAGTGGAGGACACATAGTAAGACCTAGTCATCTTCCATCTCACTGAAAAGAACAGATTTCTTGACTCGTTTCATCCAAGTCATGGGAGCAAACAGAAATCCTTACATACAAGGAGGTGGTACAGTAAGGAAACCTCCTTACTGAACTCATGGTAGTCATGCTTACTACATTCCAGGCACTGTGCTAAACATGGGTAATGTAAAAAGAGATGAAGAAAAAGCCCCTGCCTTGAAGAAACTTACAATCTAAAAGTACAAGATGGATGAGACATAGTTTTGAAGCATTTTGTTTGAAAAAGATCTGGGGAACACAGTAGATTGCAAGCCTAACATACCAAATATAATGGGGCAGTCAAAAAAGTTAAAATGATACTGGATTGCAAGCAAGTTGGCACAATGCGTAGAACTCTGAACTTAGATTCAGGAAGACCTGAGTTCAAATCCTGCCTCAGACGCTCACTCACCTGTGTGATCGTAAGTAAATCCTTTAACCTCATGGCTATGAATGGGTGCTGCAGTTTGGGAAGGGCATTGGGAAGTAGATTATTCACAAAAGGGCAACCAGAACGATAAAGAAGCTCAAGATGATGCCACCTGACAATCAGCTAAAGTTACTGGGATGTGAAGGGGGAGAAGACTTACAGGAAGTTGGAGAGCTACTTTCAAGTCCTTCATGGGCTACTGTATGGAAGAGAGATTAGCTTTGATCATCATAACCCCAGAGGGTGATAGGTAGAAGCTACAGAGAGGGTAGCTGATTTCCAAAAAATATTTTCTAATACTCAGAGTGACCCCAAAGCACCTTCCCTGAATGGTAGTGGGCTAACTGTTCACAGAAGTATTCAAGCAAAAGCTGGATTGCCACTTGTCAGGGAATTTGTAGTAAACAGCCTCTTTACTGGGATGGCCAATAGGTCCCTTTCAATTGGGAAATCCAGAAATTCTACTCTGAGGGACCAAGAAAAAGTCTAGTTCATCTTCCTATAACCATAACAATAATAAACATTGATATCTTAATAATAAATAAATTACTAGCTACTAATAACCATAAAAGCATTTATATAGTCCTGTAAGGTTACAAAACATTTTACTCCTGTTATATAATTTTATCTTAAAAACAACCTTGTGAGGTAGATGATAAGGAAACATATGAGGAAAGTGTGGTTGAGAGAAGCTGAACGACTTGCCCAGAGTCACATAACTAGTGTCTGAGGCAGGATTCAAATTCAGGTCACCTGACTCCAAGCCAGACAATCTATCCACTACTTCATTGAACAGGCCTTCAAATACTTGAAGGCAACTTTAATGACTGCCCTCTCCCAAGTCTTCTCTTTACCACTCTAGCTTTATACAGTCCCTTCAACTTTTCCTCACATGGCATGATATCAAGACCCTTCATCATCTTGGTTGTTGCTTCTAAACACTCGCCTGAGGAGAAATAGATGTAAGTAGGACTTTTTTATTCTTTCATTTTTTAAAACATTCTAAGTTTCTTTATTTTTATGAGAAATCATACAAAACATATTTCTATATTAGTCACATTGCAAAAGAAAATACACACATATAAGAAAAATAAAGTGGAAAAATTATGCTTCAATCTACATTTAGAGTTCTTCAGTTCTTTCTCTGGAGGTTGATACCATTTTTTACTATTGGTCCTTTGGAACTGTCTTGGATCATTGTCTTGATCAGAATAGCTAAATCTTAAAATTTTAGGGGGAGGAGCCAAGATGGTGGAGTAGAAACAGGACTTCTGCACAGCTTCCGCTTCCACTTCCTCTAATACATGCAAAAAATGACTCTAATCACTCTTTAGAGCTACAGAACCCACAAAGTAACAAGAGAGAAAATAACCTCCCATTGAAGACAGCCCAGCAGGATGGCAGGAAGGGACCATTGCAGCACTCTGGAAGCCGAACCCAGCTTCTCGTGAGCTCGAAGTTTTAGCCTCAGGGCACCCCAACTAGCTGCAGCTAGAGGGACATCGTGAGAGTGGATCATCAGCAGCTGTGGTGGTTTCCAGAATTATCAACCCATAAATGTCAAAGACAAACTGAAAGGACAGTAGACTTTGGGAACAGGGGGTCCGGGAGTGTGGTCCAGCCTCTGCTCCCAGAGGGAGAAGAAGCTGAGGCACGGTGGCTGCCACCACGTGGCTGCTTCAGAACTCCTGGCCTGCAGATTGTAGGGGGACCAAGTGACCAGTCTGAGAGGTAATTTCTCTTGCTTTAACCTGCTTGGATCTGGATCCCTGTCCTGGGTGGAGGTCCTGGGGTATGGGAACTGTGCTAGAGCCAGTGGAGGTTTCTGAGAGGGCACAGAACAAATAGCTCCAGCAACTAAGAAAAGCCCGGCAGTTTGGGACAAAGCTCTCCTCTCTGAAAGCAGAGTTCTACTGTGGCAAAAAGCTCAAGAGTCAAGTGGTTGAGTGGCAACATGAGCCAGCAGAGAAAGTGGGGAAAGCACAGTGATCTGACTTTAGATTCCTTTTTTGGGGACAAAAAGGATCAAGGCACGGAACAGGAAGAAGACAATGAAGTAAGAACTCCTGCACCAAAAGCTTCTGAGAAAAATATGAACTGGTTACAAACCACAGAGGAACTTAAGGATTCTGAAAACCATATAAAAGAAGTGGAGGAAAAATTGGGAAGAGAAATGAGAATAATGCAAGAAAGTCAAGAAAAGAGAGTCAGCAACATGACTGAAGAAAATAACACCTTAAAAATAGACTAACTCAAATGGCAAAAGAGGCCCAAAAAGCCAATGAAGACAAGAATGCCTTAAAAAAAACAAATTTCCCAGATGGAAAAAGAATTTCAAAAGCTTACTGAAGAGAGTAAGTCCTTCAGAATTGGATTGGAGAAAATAGAATCTAGTGACTTTATAAGAAATCAAGATATTATTAAACAGATCCAAACAAATGAAAAAAATGAAGGCAATGTGAAATATTTCGTTGGGAAAACCACTGACCTGGAAAATAGATGCAGGAGAGATCATTTAAAAATTATTGGACTATCTGAAAGCCATGATCAAAAAAAGAACCTAGAAATCATCCTTCAAGGAATTCTCAAGGAAAATTGCCCTGATGTTTTCGGACCAGAGGGCAAAATCGAGGTTGAAAGAATCCACTGATCATTTCCTGAAAAATATCTCAAAAAGAAAAATCCTAGGAATATTATAGCCAAGTTCCTGAGTTCCCAGATCAAGGAGAAACTATTATAAGCAGCCAGGAAGCAACAATTTGAATACTGTGGAAACACAATAAAGATAACACAGGATCTGGAAGCTTCTACACTGAGGGATTGAAGGGCTTATAATATGATATTCCGCAGGTCAAAGGAGCTGGGATTAAAACCAAGAATCACTTACCCAGCAAAATTGAGTATTATGTTTCAGGGGAAAATATGGTCATTCGGAATAGAGGACTTTCAAGAATTCATGATGAAAAAACCAGAGTTGAATAGAAAATTTGACACTCAGATACAAGAAGCAAGAGAAGAATGAGAAGGTAAACAGGGAAAAGAAATAATAAGGAACTCATCAAAGTTGAACTATTTACATTCCTACATGGAAAATCAATAATTGTAACTTATGAAACCTTTCTCAGTATGAGAATAGTTGGAGGGAATATAAATTTTATATATATTATATATACACATGTATATGTATGTATGTATACATACATATATATGTCTATATAGGAGGGTATATGGGCATATGAATACATATGTGAGTGTGTGTGTATATATATGTACGTATATACATAGAGGGCACAGGATCAATTGAATAGGAAGGGATGATACTTAAACGATGAAATTGAGAGGTGAGAGAGGAATATAATGAGAGAAGATGGAGAGAGACAGAATGGGGTAAATTATCTCATATGGAAGAGGCAAGGGAAAACTATTATAATGTAGGAGAAGAACAGGAAGGCAAAAAGGAATGAGTAAACCTTACTCTCATTGAATTTGGCTTAGGGATGGAATGACATATGCACTAAATAGGGCATTCACTTTACAGGAGAGTATTGGGGAAGGGGATGAGAGGGGGGATGATGGAGGCAGGTTGGGAGGCCAGGGAAGCTGGAAGCACCTACTTTTGAAAAGGGACAAGGTCAAAGTAGAGAATAGAACAAGTGGGGGGCAGGATAGGATGGAGGGAAATATAGTCAGTCTTTCACAATATATCCACTATGGAAATGTTTTGCATAGCTACACATGTACAAACTATATTGAATTGCTTATCTTCCCAGTAAGGGTGGGTGAGGAACAAGGAAGGGAAAGAATATGGAAATTCAAAGTTTTGAAATAAAATGTTTTATATATATATATATGCAGCTGAGAAATAAGGTATACAGGCACTAGGGCATAGAGATCCATCTTGCCCTACTGGTAAGTCAGAGGGGTCAAGGAGGAGGATATAGAGAGAGTAGATTGGGGGAGGGGGTTTTCTGTGACATCACTGTTTTGGGGTGGTAGGTAGGGGAAAGATGGGGAGAAAATTTTAACTCAAAATCTTGTGGAAATGAGTGATGTAAACTGAAAATAAACATAAAATTTAATTTAAAAAAGAACAGCTAAATCTTTCACAGGTAATCATTCTTACAATATTGCTATTAATGTGTACATTGTTCTCCTGGTTCTGCTCAATTCACTTTGCATCAGTTAAGATAAAATTTCCCAGGTTTTTCTGAAACCAACTCACAACCATGTCTTATAACACAATAGTATTCCATCATAATCATACACCATAACTTATTCAATCATTCCCTAATTGATGGGCATCTTCTAAATTTCCAGTTATTCACTACCACAAAAAGAGATGCTATAAATATTTTTGCACAAATACATACTTTTTTTCTTTTCCTTTGATCTCTTTGAAACATAGACCTAGCAGTGGGTTTTCTGGGGCAAAGGGTATGTTCAGTTTTATAATCTTTTATAGCCTTTTTCCCCTTTCCTTTCCCTTGAAGACTTCTTGACAAGAGGTTACTTTTCAGCAATCCCACAGAAACTTTCAGTAACTGATCATACAGGATGCATTTTTCCAAGTAGTAATTATTTTATAACAAGAAAGTAGCTTTGACACATTGAACAGGACTTCTTAAACCACACATTCTACCAGAAAATTCTTGTTTTTCTCATCCAGGGTGCCACTGCTGTTTGTATTTGCCTAAAACCACTCACTATCACCACTTTAAACTTTTGATTAAGTGTTATCCGCTAGAGATGACAATTTTATTTCATCCTGACAAAGGAAATATTTGGATGGGAGTTAAAAAGCTTCCTCAGCAGGTGTGTTCAGCAGGCCTCTCTTAGGGCTTGTTATCTGGACTTGCATCAAAGCCTTACTCTCACTGTGATGCACAATCATTGTTTTCAAGCCCTTGGCCTGGGCCCAAGATGACAGCAGAGAAGAAGGAGAGGGGTGAGAGGCTTACCCTTAGTGAGACACAGCCATCAGACAGGAAGAGAGGGAACATTCCGAGGGCCTCAAAGGTGTGGTGGTGGGCTGATGGATGGCTGAAGCCACAACCTGTCAGATGGGGTGCCCCCTACAGCTCTCAAAGGACACAAGTAGAGTTTTAGACAGAGTATCTGTACACCTCCCATCAAAAAGGACTATTACTCACTAGCATAACCAATCATCCCAGTGTCCTTGAGTCAAGGGCAAAAAAAAGTGATTCAGCAAAACGTTCGAGTAACTCACACATCTAAACTGTTGAGTGTGAATGTGAGTGTGTGTGTGTGTATGCATGTGTGTGTTTACTACTAAAAATTGTATCTTGGAGTCAAGAAACCCATCTAGATATAGAGGATTCACTTCCTGATGAATTTCAGAATGTTGCCTGGAGAGAAAGGTAGTGTGGGTATCATGTGAAGACCATTGAGCTTAGAACATGGATTTGAGATCTAGTTGTCCTTTGGGTGACCTTGGAAAAGTGACATGGCCTCTCTAACTCTCAGATTCTCCATCCATACAATGGGGGTAATGATGACTGGCATACCTGCTTCCTGGGGATTTTGTAAAGATTTAACTAAATCACGATTGTGGAAGCATTTTGAAACCAATAAAAACAAACCCATTCTACAAATGTCAGATATTAATGTCATGCTGGGTAATTTTGTTACTATTGATTAAAATCATTTTGATTTTTTTACTTTCATTGCATCTCCAGAGAACATCCCAGTGCCTGTAACATAACACAAATGCTTGTCAGCCTGTCTTCCAACACAGTGCCTGGCACAGAATAGGAGTTTAATAAATCCTTGTTGATTTGAATTTAATTGTCTCACCAGCTCTTAAGAGGAGTTGGAATGTAGAAGGCAATTAATAAGTGCTTTTCACACTGAATTGCATCCTCAGGTTTCAGCATAATCCCTGGAACATACTAATGCTATATAAATGTTAGCTATTGCTAGCATTATTATTATTGTTATTGTTATAGCTGCTATCACATGAAAGCCTGTTAAATTATAAAAATAGAAAAGAATAAATATGCCTCCAATCTTGTCCATCTAAGTATTAGAACTAAGAGGGTTATTTATCTACTGGACACAACAATTGAAAGGAAAGTAGA
This sequence comes from Petaurus breviceps papuanus, assembly GCF_028583685.1. Classification (NCBI taxonomy): domain Eukaryota; kingdom Metazoa; phylum Chordata; class Mammalia; order Diprotodontia; family Petauridae; genus Petaurus; species Petaurus breviceps. The sequence goes on from NW_027185575.1 coordinate 5,142,525, forward strand.
GTGAGGCATCCCAAATCTGATGAAGATAGAGGCCAATATTGACTTCAATCAAGAAATAACCATTTATCAGATAGAATGAACAATGGGAAAGAGGAAACAAAACCAAGCAAGAAAAAGAAAAAGGGCAGGTAGTTTGCTTCAATCTGGATTCAAACTCAGTTCTTTCTCTGGATGTAGACATCTCTCTCCATCATGAGTATTTTGGGGTTGACTTATAACCCTACATTGCTGAGAAGAGTCCAATCAAAGTTGGTCATCACACATACATTGTGTCTGTAATTGTGTACAAATTTCTCCTGGTTCTACTCATCTCTGTCAGCATCAGTTTGTATAAGCCTCTCCAGGTAAATATGAAGTCCATCTGCTCCTCATTTCTTATAGCACAATAGTATTCCATTACATGCATATATCACGACTTCTTCAGCCATTCCCCAATTGATGGGCACCCCCTTAATTTCCAATTCTTTGCCACTACAAAAAGAGCTGCCACAAATATTTTTGTACATATGGGTTTCCTCCCACTTCTATGATCTCTTTGGGATACAACCCTAGAAGTTGCATTGCTGGGTCAAAGGGTATGAAATTATTTATGGCCCTTTGGGCATAATTCCAGATTGTTCTCCATAATGGTTGGATCAGTTCACAACTCCACCAGCAATGCATTAGTGTTTCAATTTGTCCACATCCTCTCCAGCATTTGTCATTTTCCTGTTTTGTCATCTTAGCTAATCTGACTGGGGAGATGTGGTATCTCAGAGTTGTTTTGATTTGCATTTCTCTAATCAATAGTGATTTAGAGCATTTTTTATATTCTTATAGACATCTTTAATTTCATCCTCTGAAAACTGCCTGTTCATATCCTTTGACCATTTATCAACTGGGGAATGACATATTCTTATAGATTTGACTCAATTCTCTGTATATTTTAGAAATGAGTCCTTTATGTAAAAATTATTTCCCAATTTTCCACTTTCCTCCTAATCTTGGTTACATTGGCTTTGTTTGTACAGAATCTTTGCAATTTAATGTAATAAAAAATTATCCATTTTTCATTTTATAATGCTCTCTAATTCTTGTTTGGTCATAAAGTCTTCTCCTCTCCACAAATCTGACAGGGAAACTGATACAGTCCTTCTTTATAACCTGACTAATGTCTAATGTGAAAGTATTTGCAGATGCTATAATTGATTGTATGCCGCCATGGTTGGGGAGGGGGGGGAAGAGAACATTTGAAGCTTAAGGAATTGTGGAACTGAATCTTGTAAACTAAAAGTAAGCAAATAAATTAATAAAGACCAAAAAATTGAAAAAAAACTAATAAAAATTAAAAAAAGAAATAACCATTTATCAAGTACATACTATGAGCCAGGCATCATGCTAACTACTGCAGGTCCACAGAATAGCAAATAGATACAGCCATTCCCTGGCCCCAGGAAACTTATATTCTAATGTGGGAGACAATATGTAGGCAAATATGTACATACAAGAAATATAGAAGATCCACTTAGAAGGAAAGGCTTTCCAAGCTAGTCATACTGGGAAAGAAAGGCATTCTGAAAAGGGTAACATTTGAAATCGAGCCTCCCTTCCTGCCTTTCTCCCTCCCTCCATCATCTCAATAGCTAAGTAAGGATTGGGCTATATGTTTGTAATTAGGCCTATATTGTTAGATTTAACCAATGACTTGGTTTGTTTTGCTTCATGTTACAGGAAAGGGGTTTTTGTTTTGTTTTGTTTGTTTTGTTGAGGGAGGGAGTCATTGGGAATTATGAGATCATTGACTTAGAGTTAGAAGGGACCTTGGAAGTCATCTTGTCCACTTTTCTTCATTTGCTTTATGAGGGAATTGAGGTCTTGAGAATTTAATTGACTTCACCAAGGTTATGCCAGTAGTTAATGACAGGTAGGACTGAAATCCAGCACTTAAATAGTTCTAATTCCTTGTTCTTTCCACTGTTCTTCACTGACTCTTGGTCCATCTTTTTAAAAAATGTTTTTATTTAAAGTTTGGAGTACAAAATTCTATACCCCTCCCCACCCTGATGGTAAGCTATAAAAGTTATACATGTGCAATTATGCAAAAAATTTTCATATTAGTCATTTTGTATAAGAACACTCAAATAAAAGAAAAAAAATGAAAGAAAGTTAAAAATAGCATGCGTCAGTTTGTATTCAATAATTATCAGTTCTTTCTCTGGAGGCAGAAGTATGCTTCATCATTAGTCCCTTGGGATTGTCTTGGATCATTGAATTGCTGAGAATAGCTAAGTCATTCACAATTCTTCACCAGACAATATTGCTGTTACTATAAACAATGCTCTCCAATTTGTTCACTTCACTGTGCATCAGTTCATGGAAGTCTGTCCAGGTTTTTCTGAAATAACCCTGCTTGTCATTTCTTATAACACAATAATATTTCATTAAAATCATATAATAGATTACAGCTTGTTTAGCCATTCCCCAATTGATAGGCATCCCTTTGATTTCTAATTCTTAGTCACCACAAAAAAAAACTGCTATAAATGTTTTTGCACAAAAGGTCCTTTATCCATGGTTTTTTTGATGTTGTAGGGATGTAGACCTAGCAGTGGTATTGCTGACACAGTTTTATAGCCCTTTGGGCATAGTTACAAATTGCTCCAGAATGGCTGGATCAGTTCACAACTCCGCCAACAGTGCAATAGTGTCCCAGTTTTCCCGCATCCCCTCCAATATCCAACATTTTCCTTTATTATCATATTAGCCACTCTGATAGGTGTGAGGTGATACCTCAGAACTGTTTTAATATGTATTTCTTTAATCAATAGTGATTTGGCCCATTTTTTTCCATATAACTATGGATAGCTTTGATTTCTTCTTCTGAAAATTACCTATTCAGATCCTATGACCAGTTATCAATTGGGTAATGAATTGCAACTTTTTTTTATTAATTTGACTCAAGTATCTATATATTTGAGAAATGAGGTCTTTATCAGAGATACTTGCTGCAAAATTTTTCCCCAGTTTTCTCCTTTCCTTATAACTTTTTTTAAAGCAATCAGGGTTAAGTAACTTGCTCAAGGTTACATGGCCAGGTATTTCTGGGTGTGCTGCTGAGTATCTGAGCCCAGATTTGATCCCCAGGTCATCCCGACACTGGAGCTGGTGCTCTTACTGGCTGAGCCACCTGGCCACCCCTTTCCTTATAATTTTTATCATATTGGTTTCCTTTATGCAAAAGCTTTTTAAATTTTATATAATCAAAAGTATCTACTTTATATTTTGTAATGCTGTCTATATCTTCTCTGGTCCTAAATTCTTCCTTTATCTCTAAATCTGACAGATGAACTACTCCATGCTATCTTAATTTGCTTGTAGTATCACCTTTTATGTGTAAATAATGTATGCCCATTTTGACCTTATCTTGGTATACAGTGTGAGATATTAATCTATATCTAGTTTTTGTCTTACTGTTATCCTATTTTCCCAGCAGTTTTTGTCAAATAATGAGTTTTTGTTCTAAAATCTTGGATCTTTGGGTTTATCATATACTAGATTACTGTGGTCATTTACTATGATGCAATTTGTACCTCACCTATTCCACTGATCCACCACTCTATTTCTTAGCCAGTGCCAGACGGTTTTGATAATTACCACTTTTAAGCACAAATAAAATATTTAAATTTTTGATTACTTATTTTCCAAGGTTATCCAGAGTCAACCACACCAAAATTCAACCCGTTTCTTTGACTTCCCATTTGCTTAGTATCATGCTCACTGATGTTTTCCCAACTTCAGTAAGAATTGGTTCCTGGAGGATAAGATGTGTTTAGAAGTGACTTATGATTAAATTAAATTAGGGAGCCAAACCCTGAATGTAAGTAGAGGTAGATTAATAGGTGTCACTGCAAGAAAAAGCTGAAACTATAGCCTTAAAAGTGTTGCATATATTTTGAACTGACGGAAAAAAAGAGAAAAATTCCCACAGCTTTGAAAATAAAAGAAATGAGACCTCCATTAACATTTCAGACAGCTAACTCAACATAAGTTCATACATTTCTCTTGCATCATTCTGGAAATAATATTTTTCTCTGTTAACAGACTGCACCCAGCTTGTCAGTGTTCCTGCAACCAAACCTATTAGGCTGTCTCCATTCCTGCATCTCTTTTGTGTGCTGTGTTCAAAAAGAGAACAGGAAAGATTGCTGCCCATCAAGGGAGGTGGGAGGAGGAGGACAGAGACAGAAGGGCAGAGGGAAGAAGAATGTCTCTGGAGGGAAGGGTTACCTTTTGTCCTCACTGAGAGCAGAAAAGTGAAGTTGACTGTCAGTAGGTAGGATGGAAAACCTGACCACAAGTGAAATAATTGGCACTATGCAAGAGACTTTCAGAATAGGAGGAAGCTAAAACAAAGAGATTTGGGTTTTTTTAAGTATTATTAAAGGAAGATAATATATACATATATAATGTGTATATACGTATGTGATGATATAAAAACATATGCATACAACACACATGCATGCCCACACCCATGCATGCATACACATATATAAATAGACACATACATGTGCAATGCACGTACACAAAATATACATATTCACATGTACACATGTGCGTGTAAATAGTGGTGTGCATGTGTATGTTCAGTACACACGTATGTATTGCGTGTATGTGCACGTGTGTATATAAACATATACACCAAGATGCATGTATGCATACATACACATGTACTCAATGGTATTATTTGTTTCCTCTCAAACCATTTCTTGACACATTTTGTTACTGGAATAGTAGCAATTTTTCTCTTCAAAAACACAAAAGACTGAATGGAAGGATGGGATGAAAGAATGGAAATGAAGGAGGAAAAAGAAACAAAAGGGGGAAAGAGAAAGTAGGAGGGAAAGCAAAAGAGATAGGGAAGGGAAGAAAGGAGAAGAAAGCAAGAAGAAAGGAAGGAAGAAAGGGCAAGGGGTAGAATCAGAGAGTGAGAGAGACCAAGACCTTGTATATGTATACAGTATTCTTGCTGCTTTCATATATATATGAACTTCTCCAGATCAGAAATTGAATCCTCAAGGAATATACTGTGGATGGCTAGATAGTGTTAATAAGAAGAAAAACATGGTTAAACAATGAATATCTTGAGGATAGGGACTGTGCTGGTCTTCATGTTACGTCTTCATGTTACCTGGAACACAGTAAGCACTTAAAATGTTCTACAGGGTTTCAAATAGTAGGTGCCTAATAACTGTTAAATTGAAGCAAACTAAATACAGTCACAATTATTGGCATATAAATAATACCAGGGCACATAACTTGGAGTTATAATACCCAGGTTCAAACTTTGGCTCTGATATTCACTTATCTTGCTAATGTGGGACAATCATTTGACATCTTTGAACCTCAGTTTCCTCATCTGTAAAATAAGGATGATAATAGCACTTACTTTCTGGGGCTGTTTTGAGGATCAAAGGAGATAATAATTGTAAAAGGGCTTAGCACAGTGCCTGGCACACAGTAGGTGCTAAATAAATATTAGGGATGATGATGACAATGTCAGACAATTTACATTGCAATGTAATTCAGAAAATTACATTGCAATGTAAGTGTTGTACAAATGTGAATATGAATTCAACAATGAATGGACAAGTATTTATAAAGTACTTAATAGATTATACTGTGGATATTGTGCTAGACAAAGGTGAGACAGTCTCTGTCCTCAGGAACCTTATATTCTAATAAATAAAACACATCACATGTGGATAAGTAAAAACAACTCAAATACAGAATAACTGGGGGAGTACCGATGCCTGGAGAGATAAGGTAAGGCTTCATGTCAGAGACAGCATATTAACAGACCCTTGAAAGGTGTTCAAAATTCCCAAAAATGGAAGGGAAAGAGGAAAACATTCCTGGCATGGAGAGAGCAGAAGTTGAGATGTGCAACATAGGGAACAGCAAAAGAGTCAGAATTCGAGAGAAATAATGTGAAATCAATCTCTAAAGATAGGTTGTAAAAAAAAAAAAGATAGATTGTAGCCAGACTGTAAAAGGTTTTAAATGTCAAATAGAGAAACTTCGATTTTATCCCAGTGATGATTAGGAACCAGTGATGCTTCTTGAACAGGGGAATTGCACAGTCAGACCTGAGCTTTAGGAGTATCAATCTGGTCGCTATGTAGAGAATATATTGGAGGAGTGGAAGACTAGGGGCAGGAAAAATCATTTACAGGTTTTTGTAATTGCCCTGGCAAGTGATGATAAGGAACCGAATGAGGGTGGTAGCTGTGTGAGGTGAGGGGAAAGGATGATGGATTCAAAGAATGTGGTAGAAGTAGATTTGTTAAGATTTAGCACCTGGAGATGGAAGAAATGGAAAAATAAAAAGGAAGGGTGGTGGTGGTGTGGTGGTAGTAGTAGTAGTAGTAGTAGTAGTAATGATAGTAGTAGTAGTAATAATAGTAGTAGGATAGTAGTAGTAGTGGTAGTAGTAGTGGTAATAGTAGTAGTAATAGTAGTAATAATAGTAGTAGTAGTAGTAATAGTAGTAGTAGTACTAGTAGTGGTAGTAGTGGTAGTAGTAGTAGTGGTAGTAGTAGTAGTGGTAGTAGTACTAGTAGTGGTAGTAGTACTAGTAGTGGTAGTAGTGGTAATAGTACTAGTAGTGGTAGTAGTAGTAGTAGTAGTAGTAGTACTAGTAGTGGTAGTAGTACTAGTAGTGGTAGTAGTAGTAGTAGTGATAGTAGTGGTAGTAGTAGAGATAGTAGTAGTAGTAGTAATACTGTGGTTGTTGTTTGGTCACATCCTACTCTTTGTGGAATTTTCCTGGCAGAGACACTGGAGTGCTTTGCCATTTCCTTCTCCAGCTCATTTTACAGATAAAGAAACTGAAGCAAACAGGGTTAAATGATTTGCCCAGGGTCACATAGCTAGTACGTGTCTGAGGTCAGATTTGAACTCAGCAAGATGAGTCTTCCTGACTTCAGCCCCAGAATTCTATCCACTGTACGGTACCACCTGCTTCCCTATCATTTTTTAAAGATTTGCAAAGTGCTTTACAAATATCACCTCATTTTTTCCTCACAACAACCCTGATAAGCAGATGCTATTATTAGACCCATTTACAGATGAGGAAACCTGAGGCAAACAGCACATCTTGACTCACCCAAGATCACACCGCTAGTAAAGATCTGAGGCAGATTTTGAACTCAGATCTTCCAGACTCCAGTTCCAGCATTCTATCCACTGCACTACATGCAGAAGTAATTTTGATTCTATGTTCACTGACCCTAACCACTTAGCAACCAAGCTGCCTCTAGGAAGATAGGACAATTAACTCCAAATCCTAGGTTATTAACCTGGGTAAGTAGGAAAATGATGGCATCCTCAAGAAAATAGGGGAGTGAGAAAGTAAGGTGCCTTCCTGGAGAAAAACATTTAGTATTATTATAACTGTTGATGATGAAGATGGAATTCGTTCCCATCCAATCCAATAAACAAGAATTTGATTCCAACCATGTGTAAAAGGATTTGCTAGGCTCTGGAAATATAATGACAAAATTTAAATATTCTTGTCCTTAAGGAATGTATATTGTACCAGGGGATGCACATAGAGAAGAAGCATTATTTTATCCCTTTCATATCAAGAAATATATTGGATCTTTTCCCTCCATTTGGTATATCTTCCAACCCCTTCCATTTCTTCTATAGGGATAGAGACTGAAGCAGCAATTTCAGTGGTAGAGGGAACTCCCAGATAAGGAAACTCCCTCCATTAATGCAGACCAGAACCATATCTACAGCTTAGAGGACTATCCCACAGTACACAGAGGTTAAATGACTTGCCCAGAGTCACGTGACCAGTAGGTGCCAGAGGCAGGGATTGAATCCAGGATTTCCTGACTTTGAGATTAGCTCTCTATCCACCATGTCACACTGCCAGATACCTGACTCACTATTGCTCATTGAGAACTTTAAGAATTTTGATGCTTCCCATAGATCTACAACTGGTCGATAGGTAATGCGGTGGATGGAGAGCTGAGCCTGGAGCCAGGAAGAACTAAGTTCAAATACAGTCTCAGAAATATATTGGCTGTGTGATCCTGGACAAGTCACTTAACCTCTGTCAGCCTCAGTTTCCTCATCTACAGAATGCTGATAATAATATCATCTACCTCCCATGGTTGTTATGAAGATTGAATGAGATATTTGTAAAGCAATTAGCATATTTTCTGTCATATACTTCAGGGGTGGGGAATCTGTGGCCTCAAGGCCACATGTGGCCCTCTCTAGGTCTTCAAGTGCAGTCCTTTGACTTTGAGGTTTGCATTCAAAGGGCTGCACTTGAGGACCCAGAGAGGGCCACATGTGGTCTCGAGGCCACAAGTTCCCACCCCTTGATAATTGCTTATTTTCCTTGACTTCCCTCTTCTCCAATTCCTACAAATATCTATCAAAATTAACCTATGAGTAGATTAGTAGAACATCACTGCATGATCTTGGTAGCATTTTCCTTTTACAAAACCTCAGTTAAAGTGACTGGAGATTTTCTGAATAATGAGGAGGTAGGTATTGCAAAGATGAAAATATTTCTCTTTTTCAGATGAGGAAACTGAAGCTCAGAGGGGTTTGCATTTTGGGCTTTACCGACTCCAAGTCAGCATTCTTTCCACAAATGTTTACCTGAGCTATCACTTAGTTAAAAAAAATGGAGATATATGCACACCTTAATTATGTTTGTGTAAAAATGAATTGAACACATTAACAAAAATCCACAGAGAACGTAAAGAGCTATAAACAATTTCCAACTGAACCCTCATTAGATTCTTTCTTGTGTGTGTGTGTAATCTTTCCTGAGTACCTAACTTTAAAAAAAACCGATTTTGTAAAAAGCCAAACAATTCCAGAAGTGAGTCCCTTTCCTCCCAGGAAGGCAAAATTAGATTGGCAACATCATTAAAATGAAAGGTTTACAACCATAGACAGACATCCCTTCATATTTCCAAGGGAAGCTATAGCACTATGATCAGAGATGATCAGATAACAAAGGAAAGTTCCCATCAGAAAAACTGGCAATGTTATAATTACAGAAAATGTATTAAGATGAAAGGACATTCCCAGAGTTCACATGGGATCCAATGACATGATAAACATGAAAGGATTGCTCTCTAGCACTCAGAATGATGGGCAGGCATGAAAATTAAATGGTAAAAAGAATGGAAAAGTTACTTTCTCTGTATAATAATATGTTGTGATTCAGCTAAGTCCCTGAATTACAGAAAGTAGGATCACTCAAAAAAATCACTGTGGTAACTAAAAATACTTAGTAATCATAAGCTCCATGAGGGCAACAACTGTTTTCATTCTTCTCTTTGCATCATTAGTCCCTAGCACGGTGTAAGTCACTTTTTTCTTTTTTTTTTATAACTGTATTTTCATCTGTGAATAAATTCTTCATCTGGCAATTTAGCAGTCACGTTGTCTTAGAGAACTTTCTTGTCCTGTTTATAGCCCCAGAGCCGGTGTATGTCAGGGGTAAAACTTGAAGTTAGGTCTTCTGGACATCAGAAATGGCTCTCTATCCAATAGGAGGTCTGCCTCTCTCCTTCCAAGTAGTAAATGCTTCATAAATATTCATATAGAGGTAAGATTTGGGATCGTTACAATCAAGACACAAAAGATCTAGTATCCTATTAGCAGAAAGAATTCCCAGTGAAGGATTTCAATCTACCATTAGAGACTACCACCAATGTAGCATGATGTAGAGGTCAATGGAGTTGTATTCTGAGAACCAAGGATCAAATTTCTGCTCTGTTACTACCTCAAGCAAGTTATTTAATTTCTCTAGACTTTGGTGTCAGCATCTATAAAATGAGATAGTTGGACAAGGCAGCCTTCAAGTTTTCTGTGACATAAAGGTCTTATTGATACCAAATCCAGAACTTCATCCATCCCACAACACTCTGGTGTTAGATTATATATATATAATTTTTGCTTTTTTTTGGAGGGCAATTGGGGTTAAGTGACTTGCCCAAAGTCACATGGCTAGTAAGTGTGTTTACTGTCTGAGGCCGGATTTGAACTCAGGTCCACCTGACTTCAGGGCTGGTGCTCTATTCACCACACTACCTAGCCGCCCCTGGTGTTATATAATATTTATAATAATCCCTCTGCTTGGGACTATTACTACATCAGGATGAGAGTGGAAGGACTATGTTTAAAAGTATTTTAAAATTCTTGAGGAAAGCAATATTTCAGGCACAAAATAGCCAGCCAAATATATCTTTCTGTTCTCTCAGTTCAAGAACTAGTGGTAGAATATTTATTTCTGCTAACGTAGAAACAGCATCAGGAGAAAATAGTCTCTAAACATCATAAAAAGAAGAATAATTATCACTATGTTAGTGATAAGAAATTTGCAGAGAAGGGCATGAAACTCTTCGAAGACAAGGCAATAAATGAAATGCACTCCCAGGACCCTCTCCTAGCTGAGTGTCAGTCATAGGTGGAAAAAAGAGAAAAGCACCTCTATAGGGCAACAAATCAGTGAGTGTAAATTAAAAACCACACAAACAGAGTAGGTAAGCAGCAAGGAGATTATGAGGGAGTGGTTACTGGAAATCCTGTCAGGCTCTGCCATCAAAGGTTTCCTAGAAATTCGGGGAATTCGGACTTGGGCTTTAAATGAGAGATAAAACAGAGATGTAATAGGGTAAGGAATATATCTCAGAGAGGGGGATTTTTTTTAAATCAGCATTTTAAAAATTTCTAGTAAAGTAAACCTGAAGATAGAAATATTTCAAGAGATTAAAAAAAAGATTTATATGCTTAACCTTAAAAATAAACTGAAACAATGAGAATATGTATTCTGAAAAGATGAAAAAATGTCTCCCCAATTATTTATGCTTTCTAGGCTCAATGCAACTGCCTTTCTTTAACTTTCCAGTTGCTATTGACATCCAATAAGTATGGATAAAGATATAGGCATAGACATGACTATAGATATTTTGTTAACATAGACAAAGAGCTAGAAGGAATCATTTTGCAAATATGGAAACTGAGGACCAAGGAGATTAAATGACTTCCCTAAGGTCACACAGTTAATACTTAATCAGACACAGGATTTAAATCCTGGTCCTCTAAATCCAGGGTCCATGATCCTTTCTTCGTATGAGCTAATAATAATAATTTCATATATATGTACATATACATACACACATATATGGATAAACACATATATACAGAAAGAGAATATATGTATGTATATATGCATCTCTATCTATCTATATTATATGTGCATGTTTGTGTGTTTGTCATTTTATACAAAAGGAAAGTGAGCCTCAGAAAAGTTAAATGATGCTTAGGATCTCATGGCTAAGAAATGTTTGAGATAAGGCTTGAATTTCAGGATACCCAGCCTCCAAATTCACCTCTCCATTCACTGTAACATTATATTTATTTAGCAATATAAATAGTGTATGCTTCCATTAAAATGAAAATGAGTCAATAGAAAGGACTGCTTGTCAATTGCCATTGCATACCTGGCACTTAGGATCTTGAACCGATCGATGTTCTTAATCTAGGAACCCATGAATACATTTCAACAGGACCCATGAACTTGGGTGGAAACACACACACATATTATCTATATCTATTATATATAATATAATATTGTATAATATATATTATATATAATCTTCATTTTCACTGTCTTTTAATTGAAATTTAACATTTTCTTTAATTACGGATTTTGAAATGATTTGAAAATCATTATTCTGAAAAGGGGTCCATAGGCTTCACCAGATTGCCAAAGGGGTTAAGGAGAAATTTTGACCTAAATCTTAAAGGAACTACAGGAACTACCAACCCAAATTCCCTACAAAATATCTCAGCCTTAGTTTTTCCATATGTAAAAAAAACGTATTATAATAATAACCCTTGCCTCACAGGGTTATGAGACTCAAATGAGATAATAAGGTAGGTAAGCAATACAGTGGAGAGAATGCTGGACATGGAGTCAGGAAGATCTGAGTTTGAATCTTGTCTCAGACAATTCCTAGCTATGTGACCCTGGGCAAGTCACTTAACTTTGCATGATCAGTTTTCTCATCTGTAAAATTAGGCTAAGAAAAATGGGGCTATCGATTTGCTGGTGTCTCTGCTAAAGACAACTGGAAAAATGTTTAGGTGTTTATAAGAGAGCTCCAGGGGCAAGTCCCAGTGCCTGGGTTGAATCATCACATAAACAAACACTGACAGCTACAAATAAAATAATATTGAAAATAGAGAAGCAACATGTATAATGAACTGAGCACGAGATAGGCCAAAATACCTGGGATCAAACACTGTTTCAGACTTTTACTAATTTTATGATCTTGAATAAATAACTTAACCTCTCTGGGCCTCTATTTCCCCATCTTTAAAATAAGGCACAGGACTCAATGGCTAAGGTCCCTTCCAACTCTAAATCTATGATACCACAGTCTTTCATGTTATGGATTAGGAAATATACCCACCCAAAAGATTAAAGGATTTGCCCCAAATCACAAAGATAGTTAGCATCAGATTAACTATGAGAGACAGAGAGAGATAGAGACAGAAGAGGTAGTGAAAGAAATGGGATTATAACTAGGTGGGGCTTGTCATGCATACTCATAGGGGATATGAGCTGAACCCAGTTATGGTGGGAAGTGGGACTTGAACCCAGATCACTTAAATTCGGGGCCACATTTCATAATTCCCAGGTAGGTACTTAATGAATGATTATTGATATAGCAACTGATCTTGGGACTACTTTTTTGATTCTCAATTGCAGATTATATCCTTTGGTGGTCAGTGACTACCCATGACTCACAAGCTCCCTCTAGTAAAATTACCTTGAAAAGTCAGTAATTTGAAACAATTAAATCAAAGCAAAGATATTTACTGAAGTGTCAAAACATGAACAGTGATGAAATATTCTTGCTCTCTCTCTCTCTCAGGCGATGATCTTCACTGGAAGAGGGTGTTTCCTCACTGGGTGCTTGCCTCAGTAATGAAATCACAGGTCTAATCCAAAGAAAAATGTCAGCTGGTAGAATGAAGGGAAGAATGATCAAGAGGAGGAGGCAGGTCATAATGAAGGCAACTCATATTTATATAGTAATTCATAAAGTCGTTTCATCGTGGGTATAGTACAAATGATAAGGCCTTGGCGTGGGAAGTGTGAGTATACCCAAAGAGTTCTCTCATAAAGAGGCACTTCTGGCCAACCCATGCCCTGGATGCTGCAGGATCCCAGTTGTCTTCTCCTTCTCAGAAGGTTTTTACAATGCTTCCCTGGGCAAAGAAGACTTCAATAGGCAAATTCACTTGACTGGATTTCCTCTCTCCATAGACTCTTTTCTGAAATGTCCTATATCATGGTCAAGGGTATAACATCATCCTTCCGTTCACACAGGTTCAATGTTCTTTTTGACTCCTCACTTTCACAAAACCCACTTATTCAGTCAATTTCCAAATCATATTAATTCTCTCTCTAGAATATTTTGCCCATCAGTATCTGTCTCTACTTATATAGCCATCACTCTAATTCAGGCCCTCATTGACTTTTGTTTGGATTGTTTGAATAGCCTACCAAATTGTCAACCTGCTTTAAGGAACTCGATGGATCCCTTATCTCCTCTTCCTCTCCCTCTGCTCCTTTTCCCTCTCTTCCCTCTCCCTCTTCCCCCACCCCCATTACACACACACACACACACACACACACACAGCCACCAGAAGGGATTTTTGTTCAAGTTTGCATTGGATTAGATAACTTCAGAGGTCCTTTCCACTTCTGAGGCACTGTGAGTGTTTAAACTGGTTTCCTCTATTTTTCTCCCTGCCCCACACCAGCAAAATCCATTACAGAGAAACAAGGAATTGCTCAGTAATGGATACCTTGAATCTAGTTTTCAGAGTAATCCAGAGGAGTAATATGTAATACCTTTGATATTGGGAATTGGTACTGAGCAGAACTGAAGCTCAATTAACCCTGTCCCTTCTTTTAGGTGATTTAAGGCTCAAATCAAAAACTGCCTTCTAAGGGAACCTCTCCTAGTCCCCATGATGCTAGAGGCTTTGCCTCTAGGGCTACATTGTAATTATTCTGTAAATATCCTGTATGTATATATTGTCTCCAGGGCAGCTAGATGGTGCAGTAAAGTGCCGGGCCTGGAGTCAGGAAGACCTGAGTTCAAAACTGGCCTTGGACACTTATTAGCTATGTGACCCTGGGCAAGTCACTCAACTTCCCATGTTCAGTTTTCTCATCTGTAAAATGAGCTGAAGAAGGAAATGGCAAACGACTCCAGTATCTTTGCCATGAAAACCCCAAATGAGGTCATGAATCAGACATGACTGAACAATAACAATATATTATCTCCACTGATCCAATGTGAGTGTTTTGAAGGGAAGGACTGTTTTCTTTGCATGTCTAGAGTTTAGCACAGTACCTGGCATACAGCAAGTACCTAATAAATGCTAGTTCTTTGATTACTTGATATGCAATGAGATAATGACAGAACCATGGCAACAAGAAAACAATTTTGATGGCAAAGATAATGAAGCTGAGAAGTGACTAAAAATGTCTTATGATTAATTATAAAAGTGGTTGTGGGTTCTCCTTCTCTTGGTAGTCTATAGCATGCCTCCATCCTGCAATCAATTTTATGCCATATGTTAAGTCAATAATGCTTTAATATTGATCAGCTAATACTTTACAAGCTAATGAGACTGAATGACTCCCTAGCTCATCTTTGAAAAAGTATTATTTAAATACCTTTGGCTGTAACATTTCTGCCTAATCCCAAGAAAAATCCATGAAATCTGCATTCTTGTGGCTAATAGGAAGGAAGGAAGGAAGGAAGGAAGGAAGGAAGGAAGGAAGGAAGGAAGGAAGGAAGGAAGGAAGAAAGGAAGGAAGGAAGGAAGCCTAGGCTGGAAGTACAAGGGCTACTCTATCACATTATTGATTCACTTAGAAGTTTTGTCCTATTTAGTTTCTGACCTGGGCTGGTGAATTCATCCTTCCTCAGGTATGTTAGTTCTCCAGCCCACACCCCAACCAGTGCCTCATCATATTCATCCTGAATTTAGTGGGGAAACTCAATCAGTTTAGCCTACTGTACCCCAGAACTACTGAGGTCAGGAGATCCCCTAGCCTCAGACTCCTTGGTCACTGGAATTACAATTATTGCCACCTCTCATTGCTCTTCATGTTTTTTTCATTAATAATCCCCTGTGCTTGAAATGCACTCTTTCCTTGACTCTACTTCCTATAATCTTTAGTTACCTTCAAATTTCAGTTAAATATCACCATCTCCCCAAAGCCTTTCCTCATCTCCATAACTACTAGTGACCTCCCTAATGAAATTATCTTATGTTCATTGTCTACATGTTTTGAATATAATTCTATGTGTATGAGTGTGAGTATATATGTATATATCACACATGTGAACAGATAGGAGAGAGACAGAGAGAGGGGAGAGAGAGAGAGAGGGGAGAGAGAGAGAGAGGGAGAAGAGAGAGAGAGAGAGAGAGAGAGAGAGAGAGAGAGAGATAAGAGAGAGACAGAGGGGGAAGAGAATGAGAGAAAGAGAGAGACAGGGATGGAGGGAGGAAGGGAGGGAAAGAGTGAGAAAGTGAGAGCGAGAAAGAGAGACAGAGAGACAGAGAGAGTGTGTTCCCCAATAGAATATTAGCTATTAGCTCTTTCAGTAGAGGAACTGTTTCGTTTTTGTCACTGTATTGCCAGTGCTAAGCATAGTGTCCATCCATTAGCATAGTGCCTGGCACATATTAGGCACAACAAATAAAAGCTTCTTGACTTATCTGGCACATAGTAGGTCCTTAATGGCTATTGTCTTGACTTGTCTGGCACATAATAGTTACTTAATAAGTACTTGGTAATGATTTGAGCAATAATTTAAATTTCCAGAGTCAAGATGAATTTTGAGAGAAAAGTCTATTTTCTTCTTTCAAACTGTCCATGTATTTCTGCAATTGCTACAGCCTAAGAGTCTATAGTTATATTCTAACTCAACACCACTCACTCCTCTATCCCTAACCACCACTTACTGCCCTCCCAGAGGTTAGTTCTTAGCCAATGTCACAGCAGAGCAGGCACAAGAGATTCACCTGGTCACGCTCACAAGCCTCCCTAATGCTCAGCTGACTCAGATTGGAAATGCATTTAAAAGAAGATTTGAGTTCAGTCTCCACTTACCAAGCATTACCCCCAAGCACTTGACAGCTTTTCTACCCACAAGAAAAACCACCTGATTTTCTTACGGAGGCGCCCACAAGAAAAATAAGAGTGTAGCAGAAATATCTTGGAGCTATGGAAAGAAATTTTCATCTTGAATAAAAAAGTCCAATTCATTTCCCCCCTTATCTATAATTTTATAAAAGAGCTCAAGTTTGGAGTTGAACAGGAAATGTTTGCAAATTGTGCTGGATTAATATGGAAAAGAGAGATTTTAACTGTAAAAAAAAAGTTTTAGAAAAGCAATGCAGGGGCAGATAGGTGGTGCAGTGAATAGAGCACCAGCTCTGAGTCAGGAGGACTAGAGTTCAAATCCGACCTCAGACACTTAACACAAAAACTAGCCATGTGACCTTGGGCAAATAACTTAACCCCAACTGCCCTGCCTTCCCACCTCCAAAAGCAAACCCCCCCAAAAAAAAAACATGCAATGCAATTGGGGAAGGAGTAGAAAAATTTGTGGGAATAGAAATGGAATGGAATGGGCCAGCTAGGTGGTGCAGTGAATAGTGCACACCTCTGGAGTCAGGAGCCCCTGAGTTCAAATATAACCTCAGACACAAGCTGTGTGGCCCTGGACAATTCACTTGACTCCAATTGCCTCCAAAATTAAAAAAAAAAGTAATGGAATGGAATCTAACCCAACAAAGAAATTATGAATAAGAGGAATGCAAATAATTATGAGAAGATTTGTATGAATTGATGCATAGGGAAGTAAATAGAACTTGAGGAATAGCAATAATAATGTAAATAAAACATTAAATGATGCAGCAGATGGAGCACCAGGACCCAAACCAGGAAGACTGGAGTTCAAATCCAGCCTTAGACACTTACTATCTGACCCTGGCTAAATCACTTCATGCTGTTTGCCTCAGTTTCCTCATGGTGAATCATTCCAGTGTCTTTGCCAAAAAAAAAAAAAGGTATCACAAAGAGTTGGACATGACTGAAATAAATGAACAATAAAAAAGAATTTCCATTAGTTTTAATGATTTACCTCAGACCTAGAAGACAATGCTCTCCTATAAGTAGAGGACACAGACTATGGGTACAGAATGGGTCATACTTGGTAAGACATGATTGCCATGTTGGTGAGTTTTGTTTATCTGTTTTCCTGTCTGACAAGCAATGGTTTAGTGAGGGGGTTTGGTATTTGGGGGTATATTGTGATATAAAAACAAAATACATCAGAAAAGCTTAAAAAATTTTAAAACAATGTAATCCATCATTAGTTTACAGTCATTATGTGTGAGTGTGCATGGTACAGAAGGACAAAATCATCATTATTACTATAACACAATACTTTGTATGCCAATTATAATCACATTTGATCAGGTCAAAGGATATAATAAGGTAGTTCTGAAAAGACTAAAACAAGCTTTTTTTTTAAAGCAAGTACCATATTTTTAAAAACATTCAAATCACTCACAAGAGAAATGGAAATTAAAACAACTCTGACATATCACCTTATATCCATTTAATTGGCAAAGATGACAGAAAAGAAAATAGGAATTGTTGAATGAATTCTGAGAGAACAGTTACAGCAAGGCACTGTTGGTAGAGTTGTGAGTTAGCCCAACCATTTCTGGAAAGCAATATGGAATGGCACTCAAAAAATAAGGAAATTGTGTATACCCTTTGACCAGACAATACTACTAACAGCCTTCTATGCCTAAGAGATAAAACAACAGAGGAAATGGAAAAGGACTTAAAAATAGAAAGAAAAATTACAACATTACTTTTTAATGAGAAAGAATATGGGCACCCATAAATTGAGGGAGGGCTTAACAAATCATATGTGAATGTAATAGAATATTATTTCACTGTAATAATAATGAAAGTATCCAATTTAGAGAAACCCATCAAGATTTATATGCATTGATTTCAAGTGAAATGAGCAGAACCAAAAGAACAAAGGATGTAATGATTACACTATTGTAAAGAAAAACAACTGTGAAGGACTTCAGAACTTTTGTTGATGTTCATGGCTTTAGAAGACCAACAATGAAGCATTTTCCCCATCTTCTGTCAGAGAAGGGATGGGCTAAAAGTTAAGAATAAGATATATATTTTTCAGATACTATTAACATGTGTTTGCACTTTTTTGTGTTTGCCTTACTATATTTAGTTGTTAAAAGGAATGGCTTTTCTGAAGGAGGAGGGGGTAGCTGTATAGAGAAGTTGTAAAGAGTGATATAAAGAAAAGAAGAAAAGGAGTTTTAATGAAGCATTTAAAGGAGGAAACCGGGAATAAGTTCAGAAGGGGACAGGGATAAACACAGCAATATTGTTTTGTTATTGTCTTGTTAAATTGAATATTTACATTAAAATATAGTAATAGAAATTGACATTTTCATGTTTAAAAATATGATTTCAACAATGAACATACCCAATATATGTCCATTTAGGTTATAATGAACCAGCTCCATAGTCCACCCAGTACAGCATTTTTTAAAACATCATTATCATTGTCATTTCCCATTAATTTTCTACAGAACCATCCATTAAAATATAATTTTTTTAATTTTTTAAAACTTTTATTTTATAAAGGACATGAAAACCAGAATTTTGCTAATACTTAAGGTTGAGTATAGCCTTAAACCATAGTGCCCTAGTTACCTCCATACTAATAAAACCCCAGTGTTTTGGTTTGGTTGGTTGATTTCTGTCCACACTATGACTAAGTTCACACTTCTTATTTGTTGACCATTATTTAGACTTTATATTCTAATATTCTAATGGATTAGTGATCTCCTCAACATGGGTCCACCCTCCACCAATACAGATTTAACCCATTAATGCCTTCTCAAACTGTGCATGGCTCTCATCCATGTCCTCACACCAGTTCACCATTTTGGATCCACCCAACATGAGATGGGTATTATATCAGTTTCTTTCCTTGATTTCTCTGACAGAGCAAGGATGCCAGTAGAATGAATTTGATGCCCACACCTCGATCTAACTATCTTCTTTTTTGATCATATACTACTTTGATGATTATTTGCAGGTTCTATATCATCTAAAGCTGTCAAAGGATGGCATTTAATGGGATAAGGATTGTAGCTGTTATTTCACTGGTATAGGAAATTCTAAGTTAAGAAACTCCTACCAAAACTGGCTGGAAATCTTCCAGTTACAGGGACACACAGTCAGCATATGGAAGAATTGGGACTTGATGCCAGGTTTTCCTATTCTCTGTCCACTATACAACACTGACTATCTACCATTGAACATGTTCACTTAAATTAAAAGTCAAAGCTATGTTCCAGGTGAGTTGTTTTCACAAAAAAAGATCCAAGTATCACTGAAAAGGAAAAAGATGGTATGTGTAAATAGAGTTTACTGAGCCATCTGCATTTTATGGAGGTAAATTTGGTATCTCACACAGAAAGTTTGAATTGAAAGACAATATAAAATTAGCGAAAAATCAGTCACGATAAAGAAATTTTTGCCTTTTTTCAGAGGACTCATTTCTGTGCACAGTTTATCCTCTGACCAACTTTTTAATATTGATAAATCTCATTGATTGTAGGGAAGGGTGTGCTGAAATCAGCTAGAATCAGATTTCTAGAGCCAATTGTTAAGTTTTCAGAGATGATTTACACCTTGAAAATTGGAAAATGCCACAAATCAGGACTTGATTTATGGTTTTGTTGATTGTCTAGACTTTAAAAAGCATAGAGAAAATGTTAATACTCCACATTCAAGTAAATTGTATTTACCTTTCTTTTTCTAGAATACCAGTTGTTAATCATTTACCTTCACATCATTGATTGTAGCGGTATGTTACAATTTCACCCCTGGAAGGTGCCATTGAATCAAATTTTCCATTTGCTAAATTTAAATAAAATAAGCAAAGGGTTGTCTTCACTAAAGTTATGCCTCATAATAACTTGAAGGGGACCCTGGTTCTCAAAAACTATGACAACAAAGCCCAAGCTCCAGCAAGCTCTATTAAATTATAAAAGCTCTGAGTATTGACCTGGAGATAAACTGAATTGGTGTAGGAAAGTCTAATCACTAGACTAGGATAGGTTTGTGAGTCTTTTTGGTCACAACAACTTGTAAAGTCCATCAACTAATCTTTTTTTCAAAATCATCTAAGTTATAAGGGCTGTAATCTGTGATTATAAAGAAAGAATATGTGCCAAAGAAATTATAGATCATCAGAAAAGTTAAATTTTAAAAAAGGCTAAAGTGTTTACAAATGCTTGAAAGCACAATATTTTATAGATATTAGGTACTTAATGAGTGGCTGTTGAATTGTTGAATGTGCTCATGCATATCAGGAGGAGGGATAGTTGTAGGGAGGTTGTAGAGAGTGATGATAATACAAAAAGAAAGAAAGAAAAGAAGAAAGAATTTTAATGAGGCATTAAAAAGAAGAAGAAAACAGAAATAAGTTCAGGAGGGGACAGGGACAAACAGGGTGATATTGTTTTGTTTCCATGAAATAAACTGGAAGTAGCTAGAAAACATTCTCATCCTAGAGATTTCAAAGATAGTAACACACATCCGCACATTTTTTTTATGATAGTGATAGGAATGGGGGAGGGATAGCGATGATGGTGCTGAGGATGAAGGAGATGATGGGAATGACGGCGTTGAGGGTGATGGTGGTGGTGGTGGTGGTGGTGGTGGTGGTGGTGGTGGTAATGGTGATGGTGATAGGGATAAGGGTAGGGGAAATGGTAGGAGTAAGGAGAGGAATGGAGGTAGGGAAAGACATGGGGGTAAGGAGAGGATTAGGTAAGGGATAGATTTAAGGGTAGTTATAGGAATGGTGTAGAGAGATAGGGGTAGGCATAGAGATTAGTGTAGGGAAAGAGATTAGGGATAGGGCTAGGGGCAGTGAGAGAAGTTACAGGTAGATGCATGGAGAGGGGTAAAGGTAGGAAGAGGGGTAGTGGTAGAGAGGAATAGGAAAACATAGGGATAGTGATAGGGTAGGCATAGAGATAGGGGTAGGGATAAAGATAATGAGACAGGGAAGAAAAGGGAGAGGGAGAGGAACTTGATTTGTGATTTCATTTTTATAGGAAACTCCTAGATCAGGAAACTCCCCCTACAAATGCAGTTCTGCCCCTTCTTTAAAACTCTGTATCTTAGAGCACTCCCTAATACACTGAGCAGTAAAATCACTACTTGCCCAGTCTGAATCAGAGGCAGACCTTGAACCCATGTCTTCTTGGTTGCAGGGTGAGATCTTTACCTCCTCTACCATGCTGCCTCTACAAGAAACAAGCTCATGCATCCGATGGCTAAGGGTCCCTCCTCTCCCCAAATAGTCCATATTATTTTTAACTTTACAGATGAGAAAACTGATTTTGATAAGTCAAGTGACTTACCCAGTGAGTCTGTGTCAGGTGGGATTTGAACCCAGGTTTTCCTGACTCTGATTCCCTCATTCTATCTGGTGACAGAACCAGTCCCTGCCTCTGTGAAGGGCATCTGTCCCTTTACGCTCCATAGGAAACGCTGGACAAATTGTGTTCATGTGAAATAGGAGAGGGGATACAAGCTGCCAAGGCAGGGCCATAATCCATCCCGTGAGTGATACAGAAATCATGAATAAATTCTCAAGCAGTGCTGATAGTAACAATAAGCAGGCCTTTTTCTGGAGGATAAGAAAACCACTATGATTTAACCACTTATTTTGCAGAAGGGCTGCTGTCACACAGCTGCAGGTGTTTATGTGGCCTACTTTATGAGAAGCAAGTTGGCGTTAGGGACTTTTTAAGAAAGCAAGATCCAAGGAGGAACAATTCAGACCCTACACCTTCCACACTGTGCATCTAAAGCTAATTTTAGAACTTATCTAAATAATTAATGCTCATAATAATGACTGAGTTACCAAGAAAAAATAAGAAAAAACATAGCAGTACTAGATAGAGTACTGGTCTTGGAGTTAGAAAGACCTGAGTTTGAATCTCATCACCAGCTCTCATTAACTATGTTACTCTGGAATATATCCATTACTTAGCCTCTCTCAGTCTTGAATTCCTCATCTACAATATGGGAATAAGGCTTACTGTAGAATCTACACAAACCTCATTGGTTGTGTGAAAGTTCTAATGAGATCATGTATATCTCCCAAAATGAATATGATCAGAACCAGGGACTGGACAGCTCCTCTCTCACCATATATACACACCTTTCACTTTTCACATTTCTCAGGGATTGATAATCAAATCTGCATTACCTTTGCTACTATGAAGGGAGTGACATTGTCCCGTCCTTATAGCTCTAACTTATATTTCCTAAGATTCAGAATTTTAAGCTACCTAGGCTGAGGTCCCCTTACCTGGGGGATTAAGCTAGGGAACTACCTAGCTACCACTCTTTGCTGCCATATATGTAGCCTTGTCAGCTCCAGCCTTCTGGTGTCCTATAACCAACTGCTTTCTACCCTTCCATTGTGATCCTGAAAATCCTGTTCTGTTGCTTACAAACTAACCATCATGTTAAAAATTCTCCCTCTAGAAAATGCAAGCTCTTTGAAGATAAGGATTGTGTCTCGACTTGTCTATCTTGCCATTTTTATAGTCTTGAGAGCTGCCTGGAGCACAGGTATCAAATGTACTTACAGACTGCGTGTGAGCCACAATACACCCAAATCAGATGAAAATTAGATGGTTGCCCAAGTCAGATTAAAATGTAGTTTATTCCTGATTTCAATGTGTTGATGTATTCCTTAAAAAAGAAATATAGGAACATATGTGACTTTCTGAGTCAATATGTGGTTTTCAGGGGTTCTTATGTCAGGTGCAATGGCTCCCATTTCTATTTGAGTTTGACACTAGTGGCCTAAGGCACCGATGCCTTTGCCAGGGTCATAGTCAATATGTATCAGATCTTTCCTCTATATACTACATTTCTCCTTACATCATATGGTAGGTATTTAATAAATGTTTGAAGAATTGAAAGTTTCAACTGAGTTAAAAGTGCTTCACAAACTTTGAAGCACTACATAACTGTCAGATATTGTGATGTTAATAGTTTAACAATGCAGATTCCCTACTGAAATCATCTTACTTTGATGCCTCCTCGTAGAATAAAGGTGACCTTAGGTTCTTATAGCTCACGCCAAGCCAGAAAGGCTTTGAGCACAGGCCTGGCCCAGGTCTGCTACCTGACGTTCAGCTGAGCTAAATACAGAAAAAATTATCACCAGCACTTTGGCCACCAGGCAATGGGATCTCTTAGCCACTGTTACTTACAGAAAAGAAAACATTCCAAAGCAGCCCTGGCAGGCTGGGTAGGCCACTGCTATTTATACAGTGATGGTGGAAATGCAGCTGAAAATGGGGCCAAAGCTGGTAAGGATCACAGTTCTCTGACTGTCATTCAACATAAATTTAATTGTTGTAACTGTAAATGTGGGATCATTGTCCAGGAATGCATCTCGAGGAACTGAATCAGATTCATATTCATATTCTCACTATGAAATACGTAGGCACAGGTCTCTAGCATGTTGGATGAGTTCTCCATGGAAAGACGTGGGGCAAGAATCATATGTTATAAAGGTACCTGGGTGTCACTGGAGGGCCTGGAATCTGGGCCAGTGTAAGACAATCTCATAATCATGAAAACATTTGCCCATCCAAGTCTACTAGGAATGCTACAAATAATTTTAAAATATAAGTTGCTTTATTTTGCCAATATACATATACCCTAAGGAGCCAAGTATAGTGGGTATGCATTAAAACACACAGATGTTTGTTCTTCTGGTCCTCAGCTGATAGACCTATGAGTAGCAGAAATTACAGAGAGGCAGATAAAGACTGGATGCAAGAAAATATTTCCTAACCGTTAAAACTGAAGAAAAGAAAGAAACGGGCATCTTCATAAATTAATAATAACAATAACAACAGAATTACTTTAATGCTTTTAGTTTTACCAAAAATGATCACAAAATCCTTTGAGATAGGTACTGCTATTAGCCCAATTTTACAGATGAGGAAACTGAGTCTGAGATAGGGTAAGTCACTTGCCCAGGATCATATAGTTTATATGCCTAAGAGGATCTGAACTCATATTTTCCTTACTTTAAATCCAAAACTTTATTCAATGTGCCACTAGCTTAAATTAGATCTCAAATCAGATAATTCTATATTATGAACTATCAATGCTATGCATTATAAATAATAATGATAAATGATTATTGGTATAGAATACATAAATATAGATATACAGATATAAATACACTCATATATTATATATATAAAGGAGGAGAGGGGAGGGGGGAGGGGGAAAGGGAAGGGGACATGATGGGAGGACAGGAGAAGTGGTGGAAGGGAAGGATAACAGAGGGGAAGGAAAAGGGAACAACATTAGGGAAGTGGATAAAAGACAAGTAGCTTTGGAATCAGGAAGCTCTGCATTCAGGACCCACCTCTGAGGCACACTGACTGTGTGACCCTGGGTGAATTATCTAATTTCTCAGTGCCCCAGACAAGTCTCCAATTGCAGAGAAGGTGATGATCTATATTGGTATAGGGAGTCTCTGCATTCAGGAGTTTCTTATATCAGTGAAATCAGGTCAAAGTCCTATTTCTATCCTGATAGTAGGATAAATAGCAATTTGTGCTCAATTTAAATTTAAACACCATCTAAAAAGAAGAGAAGAATGATGTAACAACAATAAAAGCATAATAGGAAGGAAGGAAATAAGCATTTATTAAGCCAAGCACTCTTCTATGTGTTAAATCAATATTATACATATACACATATATGTATTTATATGTATATACATGTATAAGCAAATGAGTATAATAATGGATATTCAAGCAGAATTTAAATTTGCTAAATACTTTATAATAGAGGGTACCCCCCACAAATCTTAGTGCTGTTTTAAATTATTAAAGCTCTTTTGAGCACCACAACAACCCTCTTTTTAGGGGGTTTTGAGGGGGAGGGGGCTGTGAGGCAACTGGGATTAAGTGGCTTGCCCAGGGTTACACAGCTAATAAGTGTCAAGTGTCTGAAACTGGATTTGAATTCAGGTCCTCCTGACTCCAGGGTTGGTACTCTATTCACTAGCTGTCCCCACAGTTTTTGTATTTTGTTTTTGTTTTTTTTTTTACAAAAAAAAATTATTACTTCACAGAATTTAGTTCTCTCTCCCTCCTGGGGGAAGAAGGGGATAGAAGGGGAAAATCCTCCCTTTTCCCCAAGGCTTATTCCTAGTTAGGGACTGCTCTGTGAACTGTCTCCCTCCAGGAGCTTCTCCTGCAGCTAGAGTTCCTCACCTTTTGGACAAAGGTCTAAGTGATGGCAAGTACTTTGGAATACTAAGCTGCCAGGTACTAGAGAGTCCTTGGAACTGGTACATTGATGTGGGTACTCAGTGGGCTTCCACTGCCCTCAATGAGCACTTGTTTGTTTGAATCAAACCTTGTGTCATCTGGGTCCAGGCATTCAATACCCCCACAATGAGGGCCTTCTTCATTTGCTGCTTGATGACCAGCAAGATCTGGTGTCCCACCTCGCCCATTCAAGTCTTGTTGTAGACATGGATGCATAGAGGAGGGTGGGGGTGGTATGCAATGCTCCCTACTATCTATCAGGGCACTACTGTCTATCACAAATACTATGGTCATTTTCTCTATTCCTTCAAGGGCCTCCATGGTGCTGAAATAGTGCTGGCTTTGTGTTCTGCTGACAGATTTTAGAAGGGACTCCCAAGGCCTCATAGAAAAAGTTGTAAGGATTCTAGGATAAAATAATGCATGCATTTGCCATGAATATATTAGGGGGTGAGCCCCTGCAGTTGGTGGTGATGCTGACTTAACCCTCTCCTGCTTATTATTTTTATATCCACGAATTATTATTATATCCATTTTGCAAATGAGGAAACTGCATCTCAGAGAAGTTAAGTGATTTGCCTAAGGTCACACAACTAGTAAGTATCATAGGTAAGATTTCAAACCATGCTCTTACTAATTCCAAGTCCAGCTCTGATGATGCCATACTACTGATAACCATTGTAGTCAGGCCTACACACACACATATACACAATACACACACATACATACACACAGGGTCTTCTCACAAAGGTTGTGTGCCCACCTATCAAGGAAGCCATAGTGGGGACACTTTTCTACATGTAGATTGGACTGGATGGCATCTGCAATTCTGAGAGTCCTTAATTCAGGGACTCTATGTCATACATGGCCTTTGCTCCCTCTACTAGCTCTAGTCCTATGATTGAAATTGATGACAGCCCCACTGTTTGGAACTGGAGTGCAGAACTATCATCAATATCAATTGCATTCTGGCTCACAGAATTGGAACGTGCCAAGAAGTAAGAATGGGCACACCAACTCTGAAATTAACCAAATAAAAATGCAGTCTTTGTGCTTAGCTTTTTTAAACATCCAACCAAGAATTCCATCTGTGATTACTTCTGGGATAGCTTGAATAATCAATAAATCACAAGCATTTATTAAGCACCTACTGTACATCACACCTTATGCTGTGAGTCTAAGATACAAAGACAAAAGTAAGCCATTTCTTCAAGGAATTTATATTCCATCATCTCCTCTACAAAAATAGCCTAAGACTTCATTATTTTTCTAATACTGCTAAATTAGTAGACTGGCATCATGGATAGAGAGCCATACCCTGAGTCAGAAAGATGGGTTAAAGTCCTACACAGTGCATTACAAACTGTGGAAATGGGGAAATCATGTGACTTCTTAATATCACAGAAATTTCAGAGCAGTTGCTAATCTTCAGTGGTAGATGGAGTTAGAAGTACCACTGAAATCACAGATCTAGCTTAAAACAAAAAAAAAATCACATCAACCCTGGAAGGTGGATAAGACTTAGAGAGTCTATGATTTGATCAAGATAGCTAGTCAGTGTCTAGATTTGAATACAGGCATTCATGGCTCTAAGTTCAGCCCTCTATCCACTATACAATACTTCATCTCAAGATCCCTTGAAGTTCTAAAATACTATTATGATATTAACAATACTAACACCTTTGTATTTTTTTTCCTTAAATTAAGTAATAAAAACATATGG
Source organism: Petaurus breviceps papuanus (assembly GCF_028583685.1). NCBI lineage: Eukaryota > Metazoa > Chordata > Mammalia > Diprotodontia > Petauridae > Petaurus > Petaurus breviceps. Next base: position 5,169,820 of record NW_027185575.1, read on the forward strand.
ATAGGAAAAAAAAGAGAATGTCAGTGACACAAATTTTAGGATGGGATGTGGGGGCAAGAACAGCATGTTCCTAACAATTGAGGGGGAATCCTTTATATAAATAAGCATTAAGTTTGGATGGGATCTGTTGGTTTAAGTCAGGTCCTATATTGTAGTAATTGTTCACTTATAATATGAATACGTTTGCTAGGTTTAAAACCTTCAAATAGAATCCTCATAAATTCAACCTTTCACTTTTTCCCTTAAAGCTACATTATAATTACCATAAAGAGGTAGAGGGAAAGATAGGAGGGGGAAGAAGGGAAGAAAGTTTTAGAAAAGGGAAGGATAGAAAGAAGGATGTAAAAAGAGTGATAGGCAAAGAGGGTAGAAGGGAAAGGGGAATAGGGAAAAGTAAAGAAAGAAAGGTAGAAAGGAGGAGGCCAGAAAGAGGAAAGGGCAAAGGAGGAAGTGAGAAGAGGAAAGAAAGGGGAAAGGAAACATTTGGGAAAGAAAGATGGAAATAAAAAGAGGAAGGAAAGGGGGGGGAAGTAAAAAGAGGGAGAACAAGGGAAAGGAAAAAGAGAGAGAGGAGGAAAGGGAAGAGTAATAAGAAGAGAGAGGGGAGGAAAAAGGAGAAAGAAAAAGGGAAAAGAAAAGGGAGAGGAGAAAGAAGAAGGGGAGGGGGAAGAGAATCAAAAAGTGGTATTAGCAGAGCAGCTGGCAGTAGCTTAGAAGAGTGGAAACTGATGGAAAAAAAAAACTATTCCTTCTCCTCAAATTCCCAATCCTCAAAAACTTTCATTATACCAGTGAGGCCCTACAAGACACATCAACCCCAGACCCTAGACCATGTTCTCCTGCCTGGAACAAAGGACTACAAAATCTGAGCGATTTCATCTTACATACTTATTTAATTTGGCATCAAGATAATTAAAATACTACATGTTTATGACTCAGGTTTCCCTCTAGGCATGATTCTCTCCTACCATTAGTCACACAGTTCTGTCTCTAAAGGTACACCCATTCTTTGGCAATTTTGCCTGGTAAAAGGTCCACCTTAGACCTTTTCTTAATGATAATAATAGTTAACATTTATATTTGTAGTTCAGTCATGTCCAATTCTTTGTGACCCCATGGACCATACATACTGTCCATGGGGTTTTCTTGGCAAAGATACTGTAGTGGTTCATCATTTCCTTCTCCAGTGGACTAAAACAAATAGAGGCTAAATGACTTGCCCAGGGTCACAAAACTAGTAAATGTAAGTGTCTGAGGCTGGATTTGAACTCAGGTCTACCTGACTCCAGGCACAGTGTTCTATTCACAGAGCCACCTAGCTGCCTCAACATTTCTATAGCATCCCCTACATGCCAAGTACTGTGCTAAGTACTTTGCAGTTATCTCATTTGATCCTTATAACAATCCTGGGAGATAGGTGTTTTTATCTCCCTTTTACAGATGAGGAAACTGAGGCAAATAGTGGCTGAGTGACTTGTCCAAAGTCACATATCTAATGAGTGTCTGAGACAGGATTTGAACTCAGGTCTTCCTGACTCCAGGCTCAGTCATCTATTCATTTTGCCACTTAGCTAAACTTTCTTCAGTATTGAAGCACTATTTTCCCACACAGTTTCTCTCTCTTATTTGCACTCTCAAACCTATACCCACTATAATAAAATCTGCCAATATTATGAAGAACTGTCCCTCCCCACTATTCCTCCACTAGTCTTTGACCCCCATCCCCTAAGGCAGCTCTCTACCAGCTACTAGGTTCAATTATTGCAATCATACTGATTAAAATAAATTCAGGAAAAAATCCAGTTAAAGAGATGCTGAAGATAGATGTAAGGACAGGGTCACCAGAGAAGCCAAGAGAGCATGTCCAAATCATTACCCAAGTTAGCATTTACAAAAATGAAAAAAAAAAAACAAGGAAAAAATCAAAAACTGGAGAAAAGCAGGAAAAGGCAGCTCCAGCTGACCAGCATGCAGACACCATCAGTATTTTTTATTTTCATAGTGCTAAATGAATGCTGGGCTCAGTATAAACATCTCTTTCTTCTTACAACTTACTGTGTGAATGAAATAAAATGTCCCACTTGGCCATCCTGTAGTATAGTGTTTATCATGGGCCTGAGCTAAGAGACCGCCCAGAAAATTATGGTAACTCATCAACTAATATCTGTTACAAAGCATGGAAAAGTAGAGATAGGATCATAGGATTATGGGATTATAAAGCTAGAATTGAGAGGCAGAATTTCCTTATCTGGTAGGTAGAAATAGTACCCATGACACCTACTAGATGACCTGTAAAAGGACTTTACAGGTCATCTAGTCCAACTGCTCATTTTACAGAGGAGGGACCACTCCATTTTGCATTTGCTGCTTTTCCTTTCGACTTCATGGAATAAATATCCCCATTCTGGTTACTTCTCTTATCTCCCCACTTTCCTGTCTCCTTTTCTGTGTTGCCTTCTCCTTCAGATTGTAAGATTCTTGGGGGCAGGGACTGTCTTTCTTTATTAATTGTAACCCCAGTGCTTAATAAATTTTTATGGAATTGAATTTTGTTGGATTTGATCAGAGGAGTGAAATGACTTGTCAAAGGCCATTCAGGTGGTAAATATCAGTCAGGGTTTGAGCCTGTGTCCTCTTAACTCTTGATACAATTGAGAAACTACTTTAAAACAATAATCTCTTGATTCCCAAATAGATGTCTCTATCAATGTACCATATTGCTTCCATAGTATCCATTGAAGAACTTGAAAGTTTTCCCCAAAATAAGGTAGCATTTGCCTTGGTATGTATTGTCTTCATTGAGATAATTGGTGGGTACAGGGGAAGATGGTGAAAACCATGTCAGAAAATTTGGATTAGGATCAAACTTAACAAAGGATAAAGGCCTCTGTGATGCCTCAGGTCCATATATCATGGATATTATCTCTTACAAGAGAATGGAAAGACATTGGATCATAATAAATAATAATAATTTATGTACTTTTTAGGGATAGAGACTGGACCTGTGATTCCCTTAGAATAGGGAACTCCTAGGTGAGGAAAATAACCTTGTCAATATAGCTTGGCACCTTTCTCTGCAACATATAATCTTAGAGAACTGTCTGGGACACTGAGAGGCTAAGTGAATTGCTTGGGACAAAATAGCCTATAGGTGTCAGAGGAGGGACTTGAACCCGGATATTACTAGTTTTGAGGACAGTTCTCTATCCATTATGCCAGGCTGTATTCATATTCAAATACACACACACACACACATTTTGACATTCAAACTATATTACAAGCTTCAAAATAATACTGTAAAATAGGTACTACATTATTTGGGTTGCGATAAGCACTGAACAACAACTCACCCCCACTCCTCCCCTCTATGCACACATTAACAAATTGAGTGCATTTTAATTGTCAGGAAATAACTGGTTGTATAAAGGGATGTAATTTTAGAATTTGCTGAGTTCATTCAGGCTGACTGTTTAGAGCAAAGGTGAAAACCAACACAAGAAAGGATAAAGAAACTGACACTGGGATCGTGGCAGCTCTAATCTAACCTATTTAAACAAACCATGAATTCTGAAAAATAGAATATAGATCAAATAAAAGCCATTAATTCTATCAACATAGCTCAGAGAAGATTGACATAGGAAAATCACCATGACAAAGAAACCAAGAAGACCCTTGGTCAGAAAACACTTGATCTTATTTCCAGGTGTGGATGCATGAGAGCCAAAGATAATGTTGGTTGACAGTTCAGGATCATTTATGAAAAACAAGGAAAATTGTAAGCATTATTATCTCAAAGAAGAGCAAAAAATCATTTGTGAGAAAGATGAGCTTGTAAAGAACATGTCATGAGATCCAATTAATCCATATCATCCCACGTGCATTCATAGAAGAAAGGGGAAGGAGAACGACAGATATGTGAAATGGAACAGATCAGCAAGAATCTCTATGGAAATCTATTCTCATAACAACAGGGAAATCAACACATTCTCAGTACACTACCTCTGTTGGTACCTCATGTACTTTGTCTTTGTAAGGAAGTTAGGAAAAATAACTAGATTTTATCATAGAAACACAATAAAATAGTGCTGGAGACTGCATAATTTTGGAAAGGCCAATGAATCAATTTCAAGTTTTCTCTGAAGGAGACAATTGGGGGAAAAATCACAGAGGGTATATTTTTAACACAATCAAAAGAATATCAGCTGATTTTACTTTATTCTTACTGATCCATTTGCTCACTTCGCCATATCCCCAAAGTTTATTTTTTTATATGAATGATCCATGAATGCTGAAAGGTATCTGATGAAAATATGAGAAGGAAATTAGTGGACTTTTCTAGATGATTTTCTATTATAGAACACATGGTCACAGACACACAATTATCCAAGAGAGAGGGAACATAAACTACTGCTCCGCTATTATTTGATGATGATTTTTTAATCAAACAACTTAGATATTATTTTTTTAATGTTTAATCTTATTTTCTTTTTTTTTTAAAGCAATTGGGGTTAAGTAACTTGCTCAAGGTTACATGGCCAGTTATTTCTGGGTGTGGTGCTAAGTATCAGAGCCCGGATTCGATCCCAGGTCATCCCGACTCTGGGGCTGGTGCTCTTACTCACTGAGCCACCTGGCCACCCCTTAATCTTATTTTCAATATTTAAATAGTGTGATATTTTTTCCTTTGTTTCACGATCATTGCTGGGAAAAACTTCATTCCTCCAGATTGAACTCTCACAAAAAAAGAAAAATAATGAAGCAAGAACTCATCATACAGTGACTGTATGTCTGATGATTATTTTTAAAATTGGATCAGCAGAGAAAGATGAAGACTTAAGATACTTTGAGAGCTCTGTAATTTTATCCATATGAATACTTGATTCAATAAGGAATATTGCGACCTATCAATAGTCTCTCTCTTGGGCAACTATGTATGGCCTATGCCTCCCCCCCTAAAAAATTCTCTAAATTAAGGGTATAATACTACTACTAATAAAATACTACTTGTGATAATAATAGCATATATATACTCACACAATATATATAAGCTATTATATATCATTTGTATATATATTATGTACAAAATATATAAGTAAATTATTATTAGTTTATATATATATGCATATATATATATATAATAGATCTGGACTATTAAATGAATGAATGAAAATTGAATAAATGAAAAGACCTATACTCACCACCTTGCTGAGCTGTTGCGAGAAAATCATTTTGTAAAACAAAGCATTAAGGAAATGTAAATTGTTGCCATCATAAAGTACCAAAACAGAGCCAGAGAACAAATATGCCTTGATGAGAATCCTTCTCCCTCCCCCAGACTACAAGTTATATGTGGTTGTTATAAGGGGTAGATACATGTGGATTTTTCTCTTTTTAGTGACAAAATTTAAGACTATGCATTAATATAACCAGGAAGACTCATCTTTCTGAGTTCAAATGTGGTACCAGATACTTAATGTTACTTAATGTCCCCATGTTTTTGTATTTTATTTTTGTTTTTTTACAAAAAAAGCCTCTCAAGGGTTATTTAGTCCAAACCTTACACAAAAGGAATCTACACTATAATATACCTTACAAACAGTCATTCAGCCTCTGCTTGAGGGCCTCCCAGAAAAGGAAACCTACTCCCTTTCAACACAGCCCAGTTAAATCTTAAAGCATTTTGCTGTTCAGTTATTTCAGTTCATGACCCCATCTGGGTTTTTCTTGGAAAATATACTGGAGTGATTTGTCATTTCCTTCTCTAGTTCATTTTATAGATGAGAAAACTGAGGCAGAGTTAAGTGACTTGCCCAGCGTCAAACAACTAGTAAGTATCTGGTACCACATTTGATCTCAGAATGATGAGTCTTCCTGATTCCAGGGCCAGTGCTCTATCCACTATGGCGCCATCTAGAGGCCCACTCCTGTTCACTTTAGGACAGTTCTAATTGTTAGAGAAAATTTCCCTGACATCAAGCCTAGATTTGGCTCTTTAATTACTGCCTTTGCTTTTGTCTCCACTATCTACTCTCTTTTCTACATGAGTGCCTTTCAAATATTTGAAAATACATCTCATGTCGGCCCAAGTCATCTCTTTTCAAGGCTAAGCATGTTAAATCCCATCAATCCATTTTCAGAAGACATAAGCTTGGGACTTTCCCCATTCTATGGGCAGGTAATTCTCCTATGCTATTGGACTCAGCTGATGTGTGCTTGTCTATCCACTTCTGGAAGTTCCTTAGCTTATCAGTCTCCTTCTCCTGTGGGGCAAATAACTGAATGCAGTTCTCCAGATGAGGTCTGAGGAGGATGAACTATAAGGACATTCTCAGCTCCCTATTCCTGGAAGCCCTATCTCTCGTTTAATACAGCTAAAGCTTGTGTTAGCTCTTTGGGCTGTTATATCACACTGTTAAATCCACTAGAAATCTCAAGATCGACCTGTTTTCTACAAGGATCACATATCTTCATTCCTGCATCATTGGTAGGTCTTTCAAATGACTAGAGAAATGCTTGTTAAATAGTAATGAGACTCCAACTTTGATGTCTAAGCAACTTTTGATATTATTGATGCACAGCCAAGTCCCGATTAGTGTGAATAATGAATCCCAGGAAACAGCCACCTTATTTGAATTTACACTGCATATTTCCATTGGGCTGGAGCAAATTATCATATTTTACATATCTATAGTATGTTGTTGTTGATCAGTAGTTTCAGTGTGTCTGACTTTTCATGACCCCATTTGGGGTTTACTTGGCAGGGATATCAGAGTAGTTTGCCATTTCCTTCTCCAACTCACTGTACAAGTGAGGAAACTGAGGCAAACAGGGTTAAGTGACTCACCCAGAGTCACAGAGCAAATAAATGTCTGAGACTGCATTTGACATCAGGTCTTTCTGACTCTAGGTCTGGCACTCTATACACTGTGCCACCTAGCTGTGCCATCTAGATGATTTAAATACATGTGGCCACCTCAAGGAATTCATTATTCACACTAATCAGGACCAGTGTTTTATATTTTTTCATCCCACTTCCAATAGATATAAGCTCCTTGAGGGCACCAAGTTCATTTTTGCCTCTATGTTCCCAATGCCTTTCATAGAGAAAATACTTAAGAAATATTTGTTGAATTGAATTGAGTTGGATTGATACACAGAGCCAGAACCAATTTTAGCCGATAATTTTGTCCTAATTCAGCAGCAGTTAGCCACTAATTCTATAGAGACAAGAGGACTAAAAACAGCTCTAATACTAATTACCTCTATCCAATGAACCTACAAGCCACCATTCTTAGCATGATTAAGATGCAGAGGTTGAAAAAAATTCTAGATTTCTTGCCTCATTGAATATGAGAATTGCATACCTTTAAAACAAAGAGGTAACTTGGGCCTCTCCAAAGACATTAAAATTCATAGCCACCGGATCTTCTCTCCTGAGTGTCTTCCAGAGTACAGGGCATGGTTCCAAAACCTCATAAAGACCCCCTTGCCTGCAGACTTCTATACCCAGAAGACACGATACCACTTCACCCCATCCAAAGTTGTAGGCCATCATCTCATTGGAGGGCATTAGCATTCTGCATCCATGGTGAGCAGGGGAACCAGACAAAATGAATGAATGAGGTTGGGCCAATGGAGCTATGAACTTGGTGGGGAGGGGGAGCCCTCTGCCACACATAACTTTTCATGATATACAGCTCAGCCTTATTCACAAACCATGACAGTCTTTCTTTGCTTCCTTTAGTTATTCACTGTACAGATCAACCGGTTTATCTCTGTTTGGGGAGATGGAATGAAGGTTATTGTTCTGCTGGGTAACTGCTCCATGCATCAGGTAGCTGGAACAGCCCCATATTGTGTAGGAGGCCACACATGTAAATACACTGGGGAAAAGCTGAAATACATCTCCTATTGAACTCACCACATGTTGGGTTTTTTCCTTTCTTCCCCAGCTGGAAATTTACACAAGCACATATTTTATGGAGATTTTAATTTGCAGTCCAAGAGCTCATCTCCCAGGAAGGGTTGTACACAATTTACATGAAAAAGCAGTATGGCTCATGCTCTGTAAATACGGGGCTTCTCGAAGTTTCCGTCCTTATTTCTAAGTCGTTAAACCTCTCCAGTCTTTTGCAAAATGGGAGTACCAAGTACAAGAACAAAAAGAGGGCAATAGTGGAATTCCCAAATCACAGTCTTCTGGTGGGGGTGGTGGAAGGATTGGGGGTCTGTGACAGGAGCCACAGCTCCGGCTCTGCAATGAGAGAGAAAGTAATTTTCTCTCCTTTTTTTTGAGCCTTGACACACATTGAAAGCACCATATATTTTAGTACAATACACTCCAAATCCTCTCCAGCATGGGAACATACACAGAAATCAATTGCATGGTTCCACCTTCCCAGAAGTATGCAAAATATATCTGAGTCAGGGAAGGAAGAAGGAAAAATGGAAGAAAAACTAAGCCTCTCCCTTACAAAAAGAAAACAAGGAACAAGGGGAGGGACAACTTTACATGAAAGACATTTTCCTTGCCAGGGACTTCCTAAAAAACCATGGAAGGACAGGTGTTCTTGGGATTCTGTAAGGATTGAATCATGTTATTAACCCATGAAAAGAGAACATGGTGTAATGGAGGGAGAGCTGGATTTGCAGTCCAAGGGCCTGAATTCAAATGTCAGCTTTGTGGCTTAAAACCTATGCAATCCTGGCCAACCTCTTCACATCCAAGAGGCACAGTGTCTTCATCTATAAAATGAAGGTGATGCACCAGACGTTAAAGTTCCTTCTAGCTCTAGCACTACCAAGTTCTAGTCTTGTTTTCAAAAAACAGACAATGATGTTATTCTCACATTTCTTCCTGATGCTCTCTGCTTTGTTTATAGCGCTTCAACTTTTCAGAGGCTTGCTTCGTCCTTCTTCTTGTATCGGTTATCTTCTTCGCCTTTATGCTTTCTGATTGCAAATATTTATCCTCTCATTTGAGCCTTTCCCCTGCTTTTTGGTGCTTCTGTTGTTGCTATTTGGGGTCATACCAAGAATCTAGCTCCCTTGCAACCTTTTGCTAAGTAACAAGAAGAATAAATGACAGAATATGTGAATAAAGTGAGTGAATGAGTGAACAAGTGAATCAAAAACTATTTTTTGAGTGCTCACTATGTGCCAGACACTGTGATAAGTGCTGGAGACACAAAGAGAAAAGGAAGACTCTGAAGGACACAATTCATACAGGAGAGTGATGCCAGAGGGAGATGGCAGGGACAGAGGTCCTGAAGGTACAGCAGAAAGGCAGATGGCAAGGCCAAAGAGACTTCAGGATCATGGAATCAAGGTTCCTAAGGGACCTCAGAGTCCATCTAGTCCAACCTCTTCATTCCACAGATGAGGGAACTGAGACCCAAAGATCATAAATAAATTGTTAGCAAACTATGCAATCATAGCTCAAGAGTTAGAAGAGATTTCAGAGGCTTCCTCAAATTTTACAGTTTAAGAAACTGGGTCGGGGTGGCTAGGTGGTGCAGTGAATAGAGAACCGGCCCTGGAATCAGGGGATCTGAGTTCAAATCCAGCCTTAGATACATAACACAAAAACTAGCTGTGTGACCTTGGGCAAGTTGTAATGTCATGCCAAGGAAAGGCAACTTCCCAAGGTTCAGAATACCAGCATAGGTGCTCTCCATTTTATTCAGTGTCAAATTAAGAACAGAGAAGATCAAAACATGACATCATTCAAAATACAGCATTTACTAAGGGTGATTAAATAATCTCCAAGTACTACCCCACCCCAGGACCTTCCAATCATTCAATCAATTACAAAGTCCCTGTTCTAAATACCATTCCACCCCTAGGCTGTACCTTCATTTAGTCCACCACAAAGCCCCTCTTCTCAAATGGAGATTAGTTTCCAATCTAAGTAAAGTACATTCATTTGTTCAATCATAGAACACAAAAAGGTCAAAAGTTCCCCACCCCTGGATCACAATTGAATCTACCCCAGAGTTACATCAAGTTTAAGCACAGCACTTAATACCCAAATGGAGGTCTTTTCTTCATCTTGACATGAGGCAAGTTCTCAGCAATCTTAGTTCCTGGGGAGACAAGGCTTAGCAAGGCCATAAGATACATTGCCAGTCTCTTCATTAATTCATCCTCTGTCTGTAGAACAGTCCTAGAACCCCTGAAAACATTAGCAAAACCCTCTCCCAGGATTTCTGTAAACATACAACAAGAAAATCCTTCTTCAGGGCTTCTGAACCAACAGAAAGGTTCCCAGACCCCTGCAACAACAGCACTGTCCTTCACCAGTGCACAGTATTCATTCTGTCTGCAGGATAGTCTCCAGACCCCTGCAACAACAGCACTGCCCTTCACCAGTGGACAGTATTCACTCTCTCTGCAGGACAATCTCCAGACCCCTGCAACAACAGCACTGTTCTTCACCAGTGGACAGTATTCACTCTGTCTGCAGGACAGTCTCCAGACCCCTGCAACAACAGCACTGTCCTTCACCAGTGGACAAATCTGGCAAAACAACATCAAAACAGACAGACAAAGTACCAGCAAAACATCCATGTCTCCTCAGTCCTTGGCAGCTCAGGGGGCAGGTCTCAAAAGTCCAGGGCAATTCAAAGTGGCCCTCAGCAATCCTCTCAGTCTCACTCTGCCTCCACAAGGTGCTGCTTCCAAAAAGTTCTTCTGCCTCTCTCTTGTCTCTCCAAATCTACGTCACCAGCTCCTCCCAGTTCGTTTCTCTCTTTTCAAGTCAACAAGTCCATCCCACAGGTGGGATTAACAAGCTCTGGGTTTTAACACAATCAGTTTGAAAACCAAGCCAATACAGGGGAATCTTTAATTGCCATTACTATCACATAAGTCAACCCCAATTGCCCTCCAAAAAGCAAAAAAAGAAGAAGAAAGAAAAAAAGAAAAGAAATTGGGTCCCAGGGAGGTTAGATAACTGTCAAAAGACATATACTTAGTAAGAATACAAGTCAGGATGTGAACTCAAGTTCTTTGATTCCCTTAGCCAGTGCTGTCTACCATGTGGTCTCCACTTGACTTGTCTAGTATGCAATTATTCCCCTTTCTGGTGTACTTTTTTGCCTGTTTAGAAAAAGGGAAGCTATATTTTAATGTAGCTATTGAAATAATAGTAACAGATTTAGGGCTGGAAAGGACCTTAGGTCATCTAGTCCAACCCCCACACCCTTTTCATGAATGAAGAAACCTAATCTCAGAGAAGGTTAGTGGGTTGTCCAACATCATACAAGTAGTCAGTGACAGAACAGTCCTCTAATGCCAAATCCAGGGCCTTGTGCCATGCTGATGACTTAAGCCCTGCAAATCCTCCCCTGAAACTTTGGTCAATTAGCATTGATTTGCCCAAATCTTAAGTTTTTTGCAACATTCTCCCCAAAGCAATACCATTATTTTCTTGGAGGCCCCTACCATCAGTGAACTGAAGTTGCAAACCAAATGATTCTCTGTGGAGTCTTTATGGATTCTCTCAGGGTTCAGATGAGAATGAATCTACCATAAAGATTTCAGAATTAGAAGGGAAAGCCTGCAGTGTCCTCTACACCAAGGGTCACGGGTACAACTCAATTTGAGTATGGATGGTTTCATTTGTACTTTTGTCCCCACAATATTGGACAGTGCCTGGTTCATAGGAGGAACTTAAATACCTTTTGATTGATTGATGTTTCTCTAAATTACTACAGAGGCAGTGAGGTACCATGGGTAGAGTTGTTGTTCAATCATGTCTGACTCTTCACGACTCTGCAAGACCATAGCACACTAATATCATCCAAGGTATTTTTTTAGGAAAGATACTGGAGTGGTTTGCTATTTCCTTCTCCAGTATATTAAGGCAAACAAAGGTGAAATGAATTACCCAGGATAACATAGCTAATAAATATCTGAGACCTGATTTGAACTCAGGTCTTCCTGACTCCAGGGCCAGTGCTCTATTCACTAAGCAACCTAGCTGCCTCTAAAGGAAACAAAGGGTAAGTAACTTGCCCAGGGTCATAGAGCTAATGTTTAAGTTTCAACTTAGATCTTTCTGATTCCAGCCCCAGCTGAGCCACCTAGCTGCCTCTAGTGAGTAGCTTACTGTGTTCCAATCCCATCTTAGATATTTAATAATTGTGTGACCCTAGATAAGTCACTTAACCTAAGCCTTGTCATTTGTAAGACAGAGATAATGATAGGACTACCTCACAGCTATAAGAATCAAATAAAGTGATCTGTATAAGGTGCTTTGCCTTCCTTTAAGAGATTGGATCCAGGGCCTACACCTGTGGTTTCATTGGTATAAAGCACTCCCAGGTGAAGAAACTCCCTCAATTAATGCTGATTGGCATCCTTATAGTCTTAGAGATGTTTTTGCCTATAGCATTGAGAGGTTAAGTGATTTGTCCAGTCACTTGCTCACTCAGTCTGTACATGTCAGAAGTGTGACATGGACACAAAACTTTGTGGCTTCAGGATTGGTTCTCTATATACTACAATATGCTTCCTCTCTCTAGTCATAAATTGCTACATAAATGTTAGCTATAGTAAGAGGCAGCTTGCCACAGTGGGAGGAGAGATTATCTTAGGGCAATTGGGTTCACGTGCCATCTCTGATACATACTGACTGTAAAACCCTGGGCAAAATATTTAACCTCTCAATGCTTTAAGCAACACTTTTAATATAAGATCCTGAGAAGGTGACAATCTGCACTGGTTGGTGAAATTCTTCATCAAGAGCTTCCTATTCCAATGAAATCATTGATTCTGTCTCATAAAACAATAATAATTATCACTATTATTATTCAGGGTTAAGGGTGGGTGTAATCTGGGGAATTTGTCCTTGTAAGAATGTACTGGGACAGCTAGGTGGTAAAGTATATAGAATGCCAGGCCCAGAATCAGGAAGACTCACCTTCCTGAGTTCAGATATGGCCACAGAACTTACTAGCAGTGTAACTCTTGGCAAGTCACTAAACCCTGTTTGCCTCAGTTTCCTCATCTGTAAAATGAGTTGGAGAAGGAAATGACAAATCACTCCAGGATCTTTGCCAAAAAAGCCCCAAATGAAGTCATAAACAACTGGACACTACTAAACAACAAGTACGTGTACCTATCTTTTTAAAAAAGTTCATTTATGTATTTTTAGTTTACAACATTCAGTTCCACAAGCTTTCAAGTTTTACATTTTCTTGCCCTCCCTCCCTTCTCCCCTACCCAAGACAGCATACAATCTGAGATAGGCTCTACATGTACATTCATATTAAACATATTTTCACATTTGTCATATTGTAAAGAATTATAACCAATGGAATGAACCACAGGAAAGAAGAAACAAAACAAAAAAGAAATACTCAACCTATCTTAAAACTGTTATTCAGATCCCAAAGAGATTAACTATTTTTAGTCATTTTAAATAAGTATTGCATCAACCAACTGTAAATAATACATACATACACTTATACACACATACAACCCAAAATACATATATTTATGCTAGATTTCATCTACATAAATTCTACAACAATTTTACAGCCCCTGTACAAACTGATCATGATATCAATGTAATCCCAGCATAATATTTTAGAGTTTAGCATGAGAGAGACTTCCATAGCACCAAGGAAAAGGATGCTTTGATGGAGTGCCCATGTGTGCACAAAATGAGGAGGTCGAGAGCCCATTTCCATTTTGGAAAGCTCTGAATTCTTCCTTTTGTCTAGGAAGAGAATCTCCATCACTTTCCTCCCTCCCTCTTTCCCTTTCTCCCTCTTTCTGGAATAATCAGCCCAAACAAATGTCCTGACATGGAGGCCATCCAAGGCTGCATTTAATGTGTGTGAGTAACTCCCCAACTCACAACTTCAAACACTAAATTGGGGATGTGCTTGGAAGAAGATCTATAAGGCGATCTTGATGTGTCATCACAGAAGTCCGTCTTCCCATCCTTCCTGAGACCACCATTAATCTCGTTTAGTGTCTCCAAGGAATGGCAAGGACACAGGCCTTGACAGAGGGCAAAAGATTCATTGCTACAACTGCAGCAGAAGGGGCTATGGGAAAACAGAGTTCTTTTCATCTCATGGGGGCCAAAATGCACCAGGAAAGGGGGAGGGTGGATGGAGAGGTTGCCCTGGGAAGATGCATGGACCACTTTTCATAGGCAGTGGCAATTTCTGTGTGCCCACTTGTCTGTAAGTCAAAGCCATAATTCAATTCAATCGCTAGGGAATGCCTCAACAAGCTGACATGTGAATATATGAAATTATTTTGCTATTAAAAATTATAAACATCACAGATGCAGAGAAATCAGAGACTGACACAAACAGATATGGAGAAAAATGAGCTGAATGAGGAAAGCAACTTAAGTAAAGCCCACAATAATGTGAAGGAAAACAGCTTTAGAAGACTTCAGAACTCTGCTCAAGACAGTGACCACTTAGGAGATTGATGCCAAAGCCCACAACTTGATGGACTCATGGTGAACCAGAGGTACAGAAAGACGCATGAATTTGTAGACAGAGACAATATACTGGTTCATTTTACTTAACTATACTCATTTGTCACAGGAGATGGCTTCTATTGGTTTGGGGGTCAGAGATAGTAGTTATTGATAGAATTTCAAGATAAAAAAAGGAGGGAAAGACTGTCAATAATACATTTTTGAAGGACTATTTATGCCTTCCAGTGTCTGACTGCCCCACAGTGGGTGTTCAGTTGATATGACAAAGGAGAAGGGGAAAAGCTCAGAAGGGTATATAAATGGACTAATTTCTTGTGAATCCATTTAATTTAATGTAGACTTATAAATTAACTGTACATAGCCAAAGCTAACCAATTCATGTACAATGAATATTCCTTTTATACTTCATATCTGGAAATGGTCATGTTTACTGATGTTTCTTATATTCATAATAAAAACAAAATGTTTTAAATAAATAAGTGATTATATCAGCATAATGGAAATGGCACTGGAAGGCCTGGGTTCAAGCTGAGAGGTTGTGTAACCCTGGGCAAGTCATTTAGTCCAGGCTTTCTTAAATTTTTTTTTAAAGCAATTGGGGTTAAGTAACTTGCTCAAGGTTACATGGCCAGGTGTTTCTGGGTGGTTGATAAGTGTCTGAGCCCGGATTCCATCCCCAGGTCATCCTGACACTGGAACCGGTGCTCTTACTCACTGTGCTACCTGGCCGCTCCCCTTTCTTAATTTTTTTGTTTTGCACTTTCAACACCTTTGCATGTTCCAGCAGTGTTTGCTGGCATTTCATGGCATGATGGTATTCAGAGAGCAAAAGGTGCATATTTTGTGTTCAGAACCAAGCCTGCAGTGAAGTTTCATGATGCAACGTGGGCAAGAGCTGCCAGAAACACCTCTGATTCATTATACCTTTGATTCTGAATTAACTTTCAGTCTTTCTGTGTTCAGAAACCTTTTACTTTTGTCATATGGGGTCACAATCACCCACAATTTTAAAATGCTGATTTAGTCTTTCTAAGTCAGTTTTTTGCATCTGTAAAATGTATTTAATAATAATAAATCCATCACAAGTTATTGTGAGGATAAAATGCATTATATACAAGAGTTTGCTTTGCAAAGCTTCAATTGCTATATAAATGTGAAACATTATTATAATACATAATACAATAATATTATAAATATTGTACATCCTATGGGCAAGACACTATGCTGGGTTCTAGGGATGCAAAGACAAAAAGGTTTATATAGTCCCTATCCTCACTGAGGAGGTGGTGCAGGGCATAGAATGCTGGGTCTGGAGTCAGAAAGGCTCATCTTCCAGAGTTCAAATTTGACCTCGGATACTAACTGGCTGTGTGACCCTGGGCAAGTCACTTAACCATGTTTGCCTCAGTTCCCTCATCTGTAAAATGAACTAGAGAAGAAACGGCAAATCACCCCAGCTATCTTTGCCAAGAAAACCCCAAATGGGATCGGAAGAATTGGACATGACTGAAACAACTGGACAACAATCTTCATCGAGTTTATATTATGCTGGGAAACGTACAAAGTACCAACAAAGAAGTAAAAGAGAATTTCATTTAGTCACAAGCATTTATTAAATGCCGGGAATAGTGCTAATTGTTGGGATACAAATAAGTGCATATGAACACTAACAACCAGCTACCAAGTGCTATGGTGGACAAAGTCTGGGTCTGGAGTCAGGAGGACCTCAGTTCAAACTCTGCTCTGGACACCTACTAGCTATGTGGCCCTTGGCAAGCCACTTAACTTCTGTTTGCCTCAGTTTCCACAATTGTAAAATGGGAATAATAATAGCTCATCCCACCCAGGGTTGTTTTGAAGGTCAAAGGAGACAATATTTGCAAATATTGTCCGAACTTTGCTCGTGCCTGGCACATAGAAGGCACTATATAAGTAATATAAATGTTGTTATTTTTGTTAAAGGCTTATCCAAGCTAGTGACACTTCACTAGCTGAACTTCGAAGGAAGTCTTTGCAAAGACATGCAGGTGGGGAATTGAATGCCAACTTCAAAGAAAGACAAGTAAGCTAGTTTGGCTGGAACATACAGAACAAGGAATAAACTGAAATGTATAAGGAAAGACATCCTGAAGTCAGATCATAATGGTTCTAAATAACGACTGCAGAGTTTTAGACAAGAACGTTGGCCTAGAGGCAATAGGGAGCTATTGGAGATTGTATCCTAAGGTAAAAAGAATTCTAGATTTGCCATCGGGGGATCTGGTTATGGATACAAGCTTTGCCACTTACTATTTATCTTATCTTGTAACACAGGCTTCTCCTTGTGTGATACCATCTAAACAGTAGTTTACAGCTCTGGTCTGGTTGGGTCATAAGGTACAAGAGAATGGGGAGAATTAGGGTCTTTTGTTTACTAGGGGATATTACCTTGTTTGTCGCTTAGGTGGATCAAAGAAGACTTCTGGAGGCAACAGGGTTGGGCAGAGGAAGCTTGGGATTCTGAAGGGGTGGGTTCAAATCCTTCCTCAGTCATTTGCTAGTTATGCGACCTTGGGAAAATCTTGACCTCTCTGAGTCTCAGTTTCCTCATCAGTATTTTGCACAGTGCCTGGCACGTAGAAGGAGTTTAATAAATACTGGTCAAGTGAAATCAGTAAATGAGAAGCTCAGACTAGGTGATTTCTAGGCTCCTTCGGAGCCCAGATCTGTGCTTCTAAGGTTCTTGAGGAGGGTAGTAATGTTACTTTGGTTCTCCAAAGGTAGAGAAATAACTAAAAGGCAGAAGACTACTAGACAGAAAGATACTGCAAACGACTGCCAAAATGTAAAGAACCATAGGAAAAAGAAAGGGCAGAGGGGATAAGGGAGGGATAAAAGAAGGGAGAGAGAGAGACTGAAAGTGGGAGGGAAGGAGAGAAGGGGGGAGGAGAGGGGAGGGAAATAGGAGAGAGAGATAGAGAGGAAAATGGAGGAGGGGAAGTGGGAAGAGGAGGAGAGGCAGGAAAAAGGGGAAGGGACAGAGGAATAGGAGGGAAGGTGGAAAAGAGAAAAAGAAACTGAACATTGTCCATTTAAAATGATCAAGGTTGACTAAGAAGAAGAGTGAGGAAAATTCACCTCCCTCCCATCTCTAAACAGGTAGAGGACTCTGGCTGTGCAAAATTGATTCCGTGATTTTGCTGAACTGCTTGCTTTTCCTCTTACTTTTTTTATTCTTTGTAACAAGGTATGACTCTCTGGGTAGGGAAGGGGGAAGGCTATATTTGGAAATAAAGGTGACGTAAAAACAAGAGACATGAATAAAAAAATCTTTAAAAGAAATTGCAAAACTTGAAGTTCTCTGAAGCATACCTCTTTTTAGTAATAATCATTTGGACCAGACCTATGACTTTGAGGAGAGTAGGGACCTCTTGCCAATGCACATCAGCATCTTCTGAATGGTCTTAGAGAATCACATGGGGCATAAGAGTTTAAGGGACTTTCCCAGGTTCTCATAACCAGTATGCTTCAAAAGTGGGTCTTCTATCCACTAAGACACACTGCCTGTCATAATTATTATGATAATGGGTATTTGCATAATGCTTTAAAATTTACAAAATGTTTTTCATTCATTCTCTCATTCAATCCTCACAATACTATTAATTGCTACAAGATCATTATTCTCATTTTTAAAGTGAGGAAACTGAAGCCAAGACCTATTAAGTGACTCACACAGTCAGTAAGTGCCTGAGGAAGAATCTGAATTCAGTTCTTCCTGACTCCAAAGTCAGCACTTTATCTTCCCTAGCCCCTTGCTCTCAGCAGTCTAACTTGACCAACATCCCCAATAACCTAAGCAAAATACATGGACGAAGAGGAGAGTCAAAGCCCTATTTGTCACCATTCACTGAAAGCCTCTGACCCAACCCAACCAGCTACAGCTGAGCTGTTAACACACAAGAAGGCAAATCAAAAAATTAGTGACACAACCCTCTTCTTGATTGGTCAGGGAATCGGGTCTATGATAGAGGAGGGAATAATATCCAGGCAGATTGTCTTCCAGGCTGTTTGCAAAAAGTACAAATTACCCTTGTTGGTTGGCATGTGTTGCTACGGATTTGAGAGACTGTCACATTTCTGCCATTGCTAGCATTTTCTGTGATGGAAACTGAGACCAATTAAGAAAGGGACAGAATAGGGGGAACACACTTGTGAAGGCAGGGGTGGGGGGGAGAGCAATTGAAGACAGATATAATGGGTGAAGTGCTAAAGCAAAATCAAAGCCTTTTCAAAAGGCTCCAGGCCCATCCAGTGACAAACTGCCAAGAGCTGCCCTGACTTCATTATCGCCTCCCAACCTGACCCTCCCATTGTACTTCAACCTAGACAGAGCACACAGTCACATTAAGGTAGGGTCCTGAAAATAAAGACCAAGCACAGATCCACAGGCCCCACACTCTCTCCCATCACCACTGCCTCCTTAAATAGATCTTTGCCTATGAGGCACATGAAGATGCTCTCCAATTTGGCAAGATAAGCCAAATGCCAGCATCTAATGAGCCTTATAATTGAGTTGTAATGAATCTTAGACTGGGCTGGGTGATTCAAATCATGTAGCCAGCAACAGTTTTTAAGAGAGTGTTTGTATTTAACCCATTCCTATCAAATGCAATTCAACAAGCATTTGTTATGTACTTAAAGTCTTCCAATAAATCCATCAGCAAACATTTATAAAGCACCCACTAGATGCCAGGCATTGAGTTAGGCACTGGGGATTAAAAGACAAAAATTGGAATCCACCATCCACAAGAGGCACCAAATGAGTATTTATTAGTTATTAAGGCAACTGAGGACACAGTGGACAGAGTGCTTGGCTTGGAGTCAAGAATCTCTAAATCCAAATCCAACTTCAGACACTTACTAACCAGGTGACTCTGAGCAAGTCACCTAGCCTCCATTTTCTTCAGTTTCCTCAACTGCAAAATGGGGGGGTGGTAATAGCACCTATCTCAAAAGGTTGTTATGAGGATCATTTGAGATGATTTTTTAAAAAGTACTTAACAAATTGACTAGAACATAGCAGGTACTCTATAAATGTTTATTCCCTTACACCTCTTCTTTTCTGCCTTGCCCCTTATCCAGCATATTCCAAGTACTGTACTAAGCACTGGGGGGAAAAGGAGACAGTCTACTTTCAGGGATGTTTCATTCTATTTGGTCAGAATCAAGTCATCTTCAATTCATTAACACATATGGACTGAGCATAACCTGTAGCAAGCACTGCACTAGGTACCAGAGACATGACTATAAGTGTAAATTGCATACTCAAAGCTTCCCCCTCCTGATTACGTATGGCCATCAGCAGCTGAGTATTTGGTCATTTTGGGAACAATGAAGTCCCTGGCTACTTCTCGTGACAGAGCACTTTAGGGATGACCACACCATTCTCTCATTGGTCAGAGAGTGGGAATAATTGATGATGGAGTAGATGTTTAAAAGAATGAGGAGGTTGGACTAAATGATTATGAAGGTCTCTCCCAGTTCTAAATCTATGATACCAAGACTCTATGTCCAGGGTTGAAGGTGACTTTGTGAATATATGAGATCTGGAGGTCTTTGGTCCATCAGGTGGAAGGAACTGGCAGGAGAGGAAGTTTCTGCATCACAGAAGATAACCAGAGCCCAAGTACTTACCTGACAGGACAGCAGACATCATGGACTTTGTGGGGATGGTGTAGAACCAAGGTAAAATGTCAGCAATCACACAAGCTGAGGTTTAAATATCAACCTCTTAAGTGAATAAAACTGATACAGTTATAAGTTACTTATTCTTCCTTTTTCAAAGGCCCAGAACTTTTCAGCTAAAATTCATTTTCCATAAGTTGCTCTATTTAGTTTCAACTCCAAAAGCATCTTGCCTCCCCCAGGATAAACTCATCACCTGAAATTGAATCTTGGATTCCAGCCAGGAATCATACATCACCTTGGAGATTCACCCAGTTTTGATACCTTTCAATACCTTCTTAGCACCCTCAGCTGCCTTTCCTCTCCAACTGGAGGGCTGAAGAATAAAGAAATAAACTCTTCCCAAAGTCTTCTTTTATAGCTAACCTCGTCATTTTCCATCAGTTGCCTGCTTGGTTTTAACTCCAGAAACATCATACCCCAATATGTACCCTCTGGTGTCCACCTCCAACCTCTTTTCAGTTTCCTTTAGTGTGCCATCTTCCTCCATCAGATTTTAAGCTCCTTGAGGGCAGGGGTTCTTTCTTTTTCTTGTTTGCATCCCCAGCACTTAGTACAGTGCCTGGCATCTAATTAAGGGCTTAATAAATGTTTATTTACTATTGTTTCAAAATCTATGTACACTTGTATTTTGTGTGTAGGAAATAAATACCTGTCTCATATCCAATTCATAACATATGCTGAGTACATTTCTAATCCTCTCATTTTGGGGAGACCCTAGACAAGAAATAACACTAAACTTTAAATATTTTTTTTCCTTAGGGAGCCAAATGTGAGTAAATAATGTGCCAGAAAGTATGAGAAAAGAGAGTCTACCCTGTCTCATTAGAGTCCAAGTTTTCTGAGGACTGAACCTATTAGGAAACCATGTATGGGACCCTTTGCTGGCACTGGGTGCAGCTGATGCTGATTAATGACTCTACTGCCCATGTCAGTTCTGGGTCACACTTTCAGAGGGGAGGGGAACACTTGTGGTAGGTCACAAGAGAGCAGGGGAATTGGCAATAGTTCCAGAGCTAAACTTCTGGCTGCAGGGGAACAGGGGCTCTTCCTGAATAAAGACCACTGCACAGACCCAGAAAGCAGTGACCACACACCCCCCCAGATCACATCATTTTAAAAGCATCAAAAACTTTCAGACCCCCAGAATTAGCTCTGAAAATAGCAGCACACAGTGGACACTGACTCTCCAGCCCAGGTTAGTAGAGTCCGATTTTAATATAAAGTTCAAAATCAAGAAATAGGGTGAAATGCAGAAAAAGAAATTAATGTAAAAATAGCCAAACAAATGCCTCAAAAAATAATAACTGGACACAAGCCCAACAAGAATGCCTGGAAGAGTCAAAGAGAGAGATAAGAGCACTAGAGGGGAAATTGGGAAAATAAATGAGAGTGATACAAGAAAATTATGAAAAGAGAATTAACAGCTCAGTTAAAAAGGCACAAAAATGATTAAAGAAAATAGCATCTTTAAAAAAAACCATAATTGACCTCATTGCAAAAAGAGGAACAAAAAGTCCCTGTAAGAAAGAACTTAAAAAGCAGAATTGGTCAAATGGAAAAAAGAGATTAAAAAAGTTCACTCAAGAAAATGATTCCTTAACATTTTATAATCTGGGAAGTGGAAACCAATGACTCCATTAGACATCAAAAAACCAATAAAACAAGGCCAAAAGGATGAAAAATAGAAGAAAATATGAAATCTCATTAAAAAAGACTGATCTGGAAAAGAGATCAAGGAGAGATAATTTAAGAATTATTGAACTACCTAAAAGTCATTATCAAAATAAAGAGCTAAGACAAAAAATTATAAAGGAAAACTGCCTTGATATCATTGATCCAGTGGGTAAAATAGAAACTGAAAGAATCCACTGATCACTTCCTGAAAGAGATCCCAAAATGAAAACTCCCAGGAATATCATAGCTAAATGCCATAACTTCCATGTCAAAGAAAACAATATTGCTAGGAATGAAAATAAAACAATTAAAACAATTCAAATTCAGGATTATATAAGGTTTATTGGCTTCCACATTAAAGGAGAAGAGGTCCTGGAATATGATATTCTGGAAGGCAAAGGGGCTAAGATTACAACCAAGAATATTCTACTCCAAAATTAATTCTAATCCTTCAGGGGCAGGGGGTGGGGGGCATATATAATGAAATAGGAAACTTTCAAGCATTCCTGATGAAAAGAGCAGAGCTAAATAGAAAATTTGATATTTCAAACACAAGACTCAAGCATAAAAAAATTAAACATGAAAAAGTAATCATAAAGGACTCAATAGAGTTAAACTGTTTACATACCTATATAGGAAAATGATACATGTAACTCCAAAGAATATTATTATTTTTAGGGTAGTTGGAAGGAATCAATATAGACAAAGGGCATGGATGTGAGTAGATTATATTGGGATGATGTCCCCAAAAAATGAAGGAGAGAGAAAGAGGGATACACTGAGAGAAGGGAGAGGCAGAATGGGGAAATATTTCTTACATAAAGGAGGTACACAAAGAAAGCTTTTACAATAATGGGGAAAATAAAAAGGTGAACAATGCTTGACTCTCATTGGAATTGGTTCAAAGAGGGAAGAATACATAGTCAAACTCATTTGGTTATAGAAATCTGTCTTACCCAATAGGAAAATAGGAGGGGAAGGGATAAGATATTTG
The DNA here is from genome assembly GCF_028583685.1 of Petaurus breviceps papuanus. Taxonomy (NCBI): domain Eukaryota; kingdom Metazoa; phylum Chordata; class Mammalia; order Diprotodontia; family Petauridae; genus Petaurus; species Petaurus breviceps. The sequence goes on from NW_027185575.1 coordinate 5,192,685, forward strand.
TGAGGAATGATAAAAGGGAAGGCAGATTACAGGAAGCAGGGTTAGAAGCAAAACAGACTGTTGAGGAGGGACAGGATAAAAAGAGATAAACAGAAGAAATGGAATAGAGGGAAATACATAAAATAACTGAGAATCTGAATGGGATGAGCTCACCCATAAAACTGAAGTGGATAGCAGAATAAATTAAAAACCAGAATCTAAGAATCTATTGTTTACAAGAGTCATACTTCAAGCAAAAAGATACAAAGTTAAAATAAAGGGCTGGAAGAGAATCTAATATGCTTCAGCTGACTTTAAAAAACAGCATTGGAAATAATCATGATCTCAGACAAAGCAAAGGCAAAACCGGCCCTAATTAAGAGATAATCGAAGAAACTACTTTTTGCCGAGAGTTAACACAGACAATGAGTTAATATCAAAAAGTTTTTCCAGCAAGTTTCTCTAATCAAAGGCCTCATTCTTCAAACATAGAGAAAACTGAATCAAATTTATAAATTAAGAGCCATTCCCCAATTGATAAATGGTCAAAGGATATGAACAGGTAGTTTTCAGAAGAAGAAATCACAACAGTTTCTCATGATAAGAAAGAAATGCTCCAAATCACCATTGATTAGTAAAATGCACACCAAAGCAACTCTGAGGAACCACCTAACAAAAATAAAAATCTTAGTTATTTTTGTTTATTTTTTGAAAATAGATACATTAGTATACTGTTGGTACAGTTGTAAAGTAGTCCAACTAAGCTGGAGAACAATTTGTAACAATTCCCAAAGGACTATAAAACTGTGCATAACCCTTTGGTCCAAAATACCATTTCTAGATCTGTATCCCAAAGATATCAAAGGAAAAGGAAATATATGTACAAAAGTATTTACAACTCTTTTGGTGGTGGCAAAGAATTGTAAATTGGGAGGATATTCATCAATTCGGGAATGGTCAAACAAGTTATAGCATATGATTATGAAGGAGTATTATTATTCTGTAAGAAATCATGAGGGGTATGGTTTCAGAAAAACATGGGAAGACCTATGTGATCTGAGGCAAAGTGAAGTAGGAAGAACCATGAGATCATTGTGCACAGTAAATAGCAATGTTGTAATGATGACAAATTATGAAAGACTTGGCTACTTTGATCAATACAATCATCCAAGACAATCGCAAAGGGCACATGATGAAAAAAATATTATCCACCTCCAGAGGGAGAAGTAAGGAACTCTGAGTACAATTAAAGTGTAATTTTCCCACATTTTATTTTTTTTGCTTTTTTTTTTGCAATATGGCTAATATGGAAATGTTTTGCATGATTTCACATGTCTAACTGATATATTGCTTGCCTTCTCAGTGGGTGGTAGAGGGGTGAGAGGGAGGGAGAGAATTTGGGACTCAAAATTTAAAAAAAAAATGTTTAAAATCAATAATATTTTTTAAAAGTAAATGCACATATTTTAATGCCAGGACATTTTGTTCCCCATGCCATATAGGTTTTGGTTTATGTGAATAAGTCAAGTTCCACGTGTTATAATGATACCTCACATGGATGATAATACACAAGAGTAATTTTTAATTCTTGCTTGAAGGGTATAAATGTCTTATGAGGCAGCTTGGTGGAAAAATGCCTAAAGTTAGAGACTTGGAATTTGAAAGACCTGGGCTCGACTACTGCTTCAAACCCTTGCTGGCTGTGTGACCCTGAACATGTCAATTAATCTCTCTAAGCCTCAGTTGCTGTATTTTTAAAATGATAATAATAATGACCATAGTAACCACCTCTCAGGGAAGTTGTGGGGATAGGATCAAATAATAAGTGTAAAGTGCTTTGCAAATATTAAAGTACCATATAGATTTGGGATGGATGGATGGGTGGGCGGATGGGTGGGTGGGTAGATAGATAGATAGATAGATAGATAGATAGATAGATAGATAGATAG
>NW_027185575.1:5194622-5223033 GCF_028583685.1 Petaurus breviceps papuanus
TAGATAGATAGATAGATAGATAGATAGATAGATAGATAGATAGATAGATAGATAGATGTGATACTACCAACTCTGTCTTTGTGTACCCTTTCTATACTACTACTACTGCTACTAACGCCAACACCAACAATTACTCCTATCTCTGTTTTTATATATGGGGAAAGGAACAAACATTCATTAAACAGCTACTATACGCCAGATGCTGTACTAATCACTTTGAAGATATGATCTCATTTTGTTCTTGCAGCTCCCCTGTGAATGAGGTAGGTGCTATTGTTGTCCCATTTTGCAGTTGAGGAAACTGAGGCAGAGGGTAAGCCACTTGCCCAGGTATACACAGCTAGTAGGTGTCTGAGGCTAGATTTGAGCCTAGGTCTTCCTGACTCTAGACTCAGTGATCTGTAGACTTCACCACCTAGCGGCGTGTGTGTGTGTGTGTGTGTGTGTGTGTAGCATATACATAGGGTATTTGTGTGCCACATATACATAGGGTATGTGTATGTCACATATACATAGGGTGTGTGTATCACATATACATAGGGCGTGTGTCACATATACATGGAGGGTGTATGTCACATATACAGAGGGTATTTGTGTGCCACATATACATAGGGTATGTGTGTATGTCACAAATACATAGGGTTGCGTGTCACATATACATAGGATGTATATGTGTGTCACATATACACAGGGTGTATGTGTGTGTGTCACATATACACAGAGTGTATGTGTGTATCACACACACATACACACACACACACACACACACACACACACACACACCCCCTATGTATATATGTAAGTGCACTATGTGTCACAGGGCAGCTAGGGGGAGTAGTGGAAAGGGTGGGCCTAAAGACAGAAAGATTCATCTTGAGCAGAATCGCCTGGCATTTTAAATAAGTGTATTTATTTAAAAAGAAATTTTAAAAATTCTGCCTTGTACCTCCACTGTGTGTCATGAACAGCTTCCCAATTCTAGTGCTGATTAATGTAACAAAAATAGTTAACCTATAGATACTCCTACCAGAACCCTTCTCTTATCCAAGCTGAGCTATCTTCTCCCTGGTCAGTATTAACAATCAGCCAACAAAAATTTGATACAAGGGCAGCTCGGTGGCACAGTGGCTATAGCATCGATCTTGCAGTCAGGAGGTCCTGAGTTCAAATCCCACCTCAGATACTTACTAACTGTGTGACCCTGAGTGAGTCACTTAACCTGGACTTCCTCCAAAAAAAATGGGGGGAGCAGCTAGATGGTGCAGTAAATAGAGCATGGACCCTAAGCTCAGGAAGACCTAAGTTCAAATCCAGCCTCAGACATTTGACAATTACTAGCTGTGTGACCTTGGGCAAGTCACTTAATCTCAGCTGCCTTGCCTTCCCCCCCTCCAAAAAAGAAACAAAAAACAAACAAAAAAATTTAATACAAAACACTCCAGTGCACATGTGTGTTTGCCATATATATACATATATGTAAGCAGCAATATGCTATATACCTATATGGTGTATGTGTGTGTTCTTCTCTCATTCCTGAGAATATAAACTCCACGTGGGTGGGATTATTTAATTATTTGTACCTATATTCTCAATGCCTCTCACATTTGTTGGGGAGCTAGGTGAAGCAGTGGATAGAGCACCTGACCTGGAGTCAGAAAGGCTTGAGTTCAAATCCAACCTGAGACACTTCCTAACTGTGTGATACTGGGCAAATCACTTAATCCTGTTCGCCTCGGTTTCCTCATCTGTACAATGAGTTGAAGAACCAAATGCCAAACTGTGCCAGAATCTTTGCCAAGAAAACCCCAAATGGGCTCACAAAGAGTAACAAGTAAAATGGCTAGTTGGAGAAAAAAATTGAAGCTACAATGTAAAGTATGCTGAGGCTAGAATTAGAGGGCCTAAGTTCAAATTAAGGTTCTGCCCAAGAAGTTAACTGTCCTTAGACAAGTCATTTAATCTTTCTGGACCTCAGTTTCCTTCCCTGTAAAATAAGGTGGTTGGACCACATATCCTCTCAAGGTCACTTTTTGGCTTTACATCTATGATCCTACATGGAACCTTGAGCAAATCACTTTCCCTTAATGGGCCTCAGTTCTCTCCTCTATTAAATGATAGGGCTTACACTAGAAGACCCTTTAAACTCTGGACTTATGATCCTATGGCCCTTGCTGTTTATGAATGCTATCCCTTTACTCCTCCACATAGAAACTGAACAGAAATGTTTCTCCACTCCCCCCCCATCATAGAACAAACATAGATTTCCTCTCCTCTCCCCTTTTCTGGCAACTTAATTGAGCTTAATGACCCTGTCCTCCTCCCTAGTCCCTTCTCCAAGCCCCACTTGTAGTTGGTGAGAGCTCAGCTTACCTAAAAGCAATTTTTGTACCACCAGTACTAGGAAAAACAGCAAAGCCTTTCTATTCTTCAGGATCACATAAAAATTGTAAATCTGTCTTATCCATTTTGAGATAGTTGCCTTTTTTTATAACTGCCTAATTCTCTAATTCCAAGCCGCTTCAGATTTTAAGGATAAACTATCTAGAATAGTTACTTCACAAGTGAAAGAATATGCTTCCTAATTATCTGTGTAATGTCCAGCTTTTTAGCTAGGAAAAAAAAGCCAACCAAGACTAATCATCAGGTCTCCAGTGACATGATCAGATAACAGGCTTGAGGGAATTATTTCCTGCCAGGTAGCAAAAGGAAGACAAGAACAGCCTCTTAATCTTTAAGCTCTTCAGTGATTTTAGCCAAAGTCTGACACCTTTGAGCAGAATTCCAAATCCAAATCCTGCTTTGGAAAAGGTCAAAGGGAGCACATATAAACACATAGAAGAGCCTGAAGACTAGAGGACAAAGAGAGATAAGACATCACCATTCCCACTCTAACATCCTCATTTTATAAGGGAGGAAAATGAGGACAAGGGAAGAGAAAGGGCTTGTTCAAGGCCAAAAGACCACTAAGTGTTAGAGCTGGGATTTGAAGCCAGGTCCTCAGAAATTCAATGTTCTTTCAATTATATTATGCAGTATTCTGATTTGATGACTCTCTTGGTAAAATAGAACTTTCTTAGAGGTGTGGGTTAAGAATAGAATGATACAGGGGTGACTAGGTGGTTCAGTTCACTGGCCCTGGAGTCAGGAGGACCTGAGTTCAAATCCAGCCTCAGACACTTAACACAAAAACTAGCTGTGTTACCTTGGGCAAGTTACTTAACCCCAATTTCCCTCCAAAAAATAAAAAAAAAAACAAAGAATAGAATGACACATTGATCAACAATTCATCAAACATTTATTTAAGCAGAAAGTACTGTGCTGAAATCTGGGGACACACAGACAAAAGTGTAAACAGTCTCTACTCAAGGAGCTTACATCCTACTGAAGTCAAATTGCATTCTACAGTGAAGATTAAATGGACACAATTCTTATTTTCCAGTAAGTACATTCCCAACCCTGATTTTTGTAAAGCATGATGACATGACTAATTATTTCCATGGCTGATATCAACGAGATCTCAAAAATCTCTGGGGAATTCCCCAAATTAAATATGTTTCCATTTACTCTCATTTAAAAAAAAACACAACTTGGGGGTTGTTCCACGAATTATATATTCAACACTGCCATCTCAGCATGTTGCAAGATTGGCTCTGCTGACTACCAGAATAATGATCTGTTGCTTCCAGCTTCCATCCTTGCCCACAAATAGCTAGTAGACCATTCAATTCAACAAATATTTATTAAGTGGCTGTATGCAGAACACTGCTCAGACTTGGGGGAAGCTAAAGCTAGTTGTGATGCTACCTTTGTCCTTATGGAGTTAATAGATTATTAGGATCCTCCTCCATCCACACCCCAACTATGGGGTTCCTTCCTCATTCTGTGGAATTATGAGTATTATAAAATAGAAAGATTAGGAAAGATTGCCCTAGGAGTTTTGTTTAAAAAAAAAAAGCTGCAGTGGCTAGGTGGCACAAGGAATAGAGCACTGGCCCTGGAGTCAGGAGGACCTGAGTTAAAATCTGGACTCAGACACTTAACACTGGCTGTGTGACCTTGGGCAAGTTACTTAACCCCAACTGCCCTGCCCTCCCCCCTCCAAAAAGCAAAAAAAAAAGCTACTTTTTTAATAGTTCAAATTTCAAATGCACTTTATAGTTTACAAAAATACTAGACTCACAACCGCCCTGATAGTTAGACAGTATCAGTTTCAGATCATCTCAGAGGTCAAAAGGATTTCAGGGGGATTGTAGTCTAGTTGATGCTGGAACATGAATTCCCTTCACAGTGATACCAAACAAATGGCCATCCAGCTCTTGCCTGAATATTTCCAATGAAGGAAAGCTTCTGTCCTCCAGAGGCAGCACATTCTAATTTTGGATGATCCTACTTAACACAGAATTGTTGTTTCTTTCCTTAACATAAAGCCTAAATTTACCCTTTTGCAAATTCCACTCACTGTTCCTAGTTCTGAAATTTGGGGCCAGGGGAAATAAGGAATTCTTTTTCACAGAAGAGCCCTTCAAATAAATACTTGAAGGCAATTCTGATTTCCCATCTGAGTCTTCTCCAAGCTAAGCATCCCCAGTTTCTTCATGCAATTGATATGTACTCTGTGCATCTTCTACCATTTGCTCCTGGTTTTAGCCCTTTGGGGCCAAGTAGAACATGGCCAACACCATTTCCATGTGCCAATCCTACAAATGCTTGAAGAGTGATATCGCATCCCATCTAAACTCTTCTCTTTTCCAAGCTAAATATTCTTAATCACTTTATTTGATTCTGATATAGCATCATTTTGAAGCTCTCTGCCACCCTTCCTGCCTTCTTCTGGACTCTCTACCACTTACCAGTTTAAATTGGCAAATATTCCTATGCCAATTTTACAAATGAGAAAATGCCAAGTGCAGAGGAGTAGAGGGATTGTCCAATATCTCAAACATCATAAGTAGCAGAGGTAGCATTTGAAATGAGGTTTTCTGTTATTAGATCCTTTCTACTATGTGACATTTAAAAAGTTTGAGAGACATAATTCCTGGGTAATTAGTGATTTTATAAATAGTGCTAGCATTTTAGTAAAGAGGTCAGTGGCACTCTCAAATGCCAAAGACAATATGGCAGTGGGCTCATAGTTTACAAGCCCTTGGAAAAGTGGGTATTCCAGAGGGAGGCAATCAACTCTGATTGGTTAACAATTAATGAGAGAATGAAATTACAATGAGAACTGGGCTCATTCCAACAAGGGACTGAGAGGGTGACATCATGTCACTCTTGGACAAAGAGATTATTTATACCCATACCACCCCCAGTTTTGGGCAATCTAATCGAAGAATTTATCCCCACCCAAACCTGAGTAGAACACAATGGGATTCTCCACCTTAGATTAAATTCCTTGTAAGGTTGGATGGGTTCTGACCAAGATTGAAGAGAATCAGTTCAATCTCATTATCAGTAATGTCCTTCAAGAGAATATTTTTTGAAATGAAGACTATAGAAAAAGGGGTAACTCTGCATCTCTCCAAATCATTGGTTATTAATAATCATTTCTTTCAACCACCACACTGGATTTTCCAAGAAAACTCTCTTGATCTGGGAAATCAAGGATGCTGTCAATCAGAAAGCCTAAAAAGGATAGTCCTAAGAGCCATCATCAAAAAAGGTACTGAAAAGAAAGATTAATTTCATAGAATAGGGTATTGTATCCACAAGAGATAGACTCCTTTTTTTACAGTTCATAATTCAAAAAACAATTACCAGCTATCCACTACACAATCCAAAAAGGTAATGCCACTGACTACTGTAGTCCAAGAGAGAACACTTGATGCATGCCTAATCTTCAAACTTGATGTTCCCACAACCTGGTGGCTTCCATAGCTCAATCATCTAAATTATTTAATAGTCTTCATTGATCTGGAATCAGTTCTATTCTAGCATGTGAGTTATTTTTCAAAGCATCTAGAGATTTAGCTGGTTGTTATTTCAAGCTGTTTATGATTCCTGTAGGACTCATAGGAACCCTCTGCACATGATTATGTTTCCATGGATGCTGCTATGCTACACCACTGGGTACCATAACACTGTCCATTAAAAGTGGTTCTGAAAACTGTTTGCAAGTTGCTGCTGCATTGGTATGATCTCCAACAATCTGCAGCCTTGATGGGAATAAATACTGATAACTGGAGGGTAGGGGTATAGGGAGGAAGGGATGAAAGGAGAGATTTAAACTTTCCCCCCGGGAAAATGCTCTGCTCTGAGGGAAAAGGAGAGAGCGATATGGAAGGATTTAAGTTGGCTTTTCTCTTTTTTATTTCAAAGGGGAGATTCAGGTTTGTTTTCAGAATCACAGAATCTCATAGTTGAAAGAAACAGAATCACCCATCAAATCAAAGAATCTAGAGTTGGGAAGATCTCAGCAACCATTTAGTCAAGCCCACTTCTGACAGGCATTCCAACTAAACCATACCTAGCAAGTAATTATCAAGCACCTGCTGGAAGACCTCCAAAGAGGGAGAGCTCACTACCTCTCAAGACAGTCAATTCTACTTTTAGACAGTTCTGTTAGAAAGTATTCTCCCTGATATCAAGTCTAAACTTCCCTCTTTTCCAACTTTTCCATATTGCTCCTTGTTCTGCCTTTTGGTAACAAATGGAATAACTCCAACCCCTCTTTCAAATGCTTAAAGAGACTGATGGTGTGTTTCCTGAGTCTTCCCTAGAGGAAAAATCCCCAGTTCCTTGATGGTTAAAGGCCAGTTAATCCAACTCATACTTGACCAGGAATCTTAACTCTAGCATTCACTTTTTGCTTGAAAACCTTCAATAAGGAACCCATTATCTCTTGAAACAGTTCATCCTATTTAGAATAGCTGCAGTTATTTGGATGTTTGTGTTGTTGCTGCTACTTTGGCTATTGCTGTGGTTGTTATGTTAAGCCAAAATCTGCCTCCTCATAGTGCCCATCCATTGCCCCTTGTTCTGCTGTCTGGTGCTAGCACAATGAGTCTTATCTCTCTTCTCCATGCCAGCTGTACAAATATTTCAAGATGACTGTTACATCCTCTTAGAATTCTCTTTTCCAACCTAAACACCTCTGTTCCTTTTGCTGATCCCCATATACATTAAGTGACATAAATCTTTCCAAAAGAAGAGAAGTTCCTGTCTTTCTTGGCCAGATGTTAAGAGAGAGAGAAGAAATAAGGGTGGAAATAAAAATGCAAGTAGAAGTTTGCAAGATAGGCCATGTTGGTCAATGCCCAATGAGGTAGTTTGTAAAGAAGGAAGACACATAAAATGCATAATGTCCTTTGATTGGATAACCATTAAAGAGGAATCAATGAGAACTATGTCAGAACATCTACAATGTCTGAGGACTTCTTGAAGAGTAATAATATCCTTAGTTAAATTGTTGCTAACAATAATAACAACCTGCATTCACATGTATACATTTTCTGCCTTGCAAGGTAATTTCAATTATACAATATTCATAAATGGAATAGAACTTTCAATCAACATGCATTTATTTAAATAAATAAAGCCTTTAATAATGTCTTACAGTTTACAAAACACTTTAACATACATTAAACACTCATTGGTTGTTCACAGCAACCTTGTGAGGTATTCCCATTGCAGAGAGAACGAAAATGGGGGAAGGGAGAGATCTGATGGAAATAAGCATTTATTATGGACATACTATGTGCCAGACACTGTGCTGAGTGCTTTATAAATATTATGTCATTCTTCAAATGAGAATCCGAAGATCTTGGATAAATCCAGAAGAGGTGCCTGAATGATAGCAAGATTGTCACTGAAGAACATGTCATTTAAGGATCTGTTAAAGGAATTGAGAATATATGGAGGAGAAATGACATAGGGGGGCAATGAACATTATATTCAAGAATTTGAAAGGATATAAGAGGAATTGGTCTTATTCTGTTTGACACCAGAGACCAGAAGTAGGAGGGATAGATGAAAGTTGCAGATAAGATGTGGACTTGAGATAAGAAAAAGTATGTTGTCAGAGTGTCAGGGTTGGAATGGGCTATATCAAAATGTGCTGGGTTCCCCTTCACTGGAGATAATTCAGAATTGCATGGATGGGCTACTTCTTGTACCCCAGAGAGATTGCTAGTCTGGCATTGGTTATTCTGGCTGCCAGCTGAAGCCCCTCCCAACTATGAGATGCTGTGATTCTATGAGGCTAAAAGGCATGAAGCGATTTGCCCAAGGTTGTGTCCATAAATGGCAGAGATGGGACAGGAGCTAAGTAAACTTAGCCCAATATTCTTTTCCAATGAAGCTATGCCTCTCATAGCTAATGAGGTCATGGAAACAGCACCAAAAGAGACCATTTTCCATGTGGGTAACTTACATCTGATCTCTTCCCCAAGCACAGAGTGCATTCCTAAAGTGGCCACCTGAATGAGTCAATCAATTCATCAATAAGCATTGACCAAATGCCTACCATAACTCAGACACCATACTAGGTATTGTCGATACAAAGACAGAAGTGAAATAATCCTCATCTTGAAGGAATTTACATTCTAATGGAGAGGCAGTATATACATATACTAATATATCCAGAATGTGTGTATCTAAATGTATGTATGCATAGGCATGCATGTTCATATATGTAGATTGTATATATGTATATAGGCACATGTGTATATGTGTGAATATGTTTATACATGTATATGCAAATATATACAACTATGTGTATATATGCACATATGTGTATGTCAGAGAGTTATCTGGGCACTGAGAGGGTAGCATATTTGCCCAGGGTCACATAGATACCAGATATATAGATACCAGAGTTATAACTTGAACCCAAGACTTCAGATATTGGCTTCCTACCTCATAAGCCACACTGCCTCTCAATACAAAGTACATACAAGTAAATTTCACGGGAGGGAAAGAGGTATTAACAACTAAGTAGGAATGATTTAATAAAATTCTGGGCTAGGTGAGTTCCCTGCTACCTGTTGTGTGAATAAATAGCTGCAAAGGGCCTCTGGCTATTAATCCAATACCTTGCATCAGTGCTGAATTGGAGAGAAAATTGAAACTGTAGACGGAATCTCTCTTTGATCTACAGCAAAGGGATGTTAATAACAGTGTTTCTGGGGAGGAAGGTGATTAACATGGAATTTAGTGGCGCAGGTTTAATAGCCATTGTCATACATGCTCATATTAAATGAATTTCCAAGTAGTCCATGAATACAGAAATGAGAGGTTGGTTCCCGCTGTTATGGCCATTTGATGCTGGTGAGTAACCTCACACTACTGTAAAGGTACAAAGTGTACATTCCTGGGCATAAGTCAGAATTATTAAAGCATTTCCCATTCAGCAAGGGGCAACTCAGCAGAGACCATTCTTCTACATGGTACAATCTATAGCAAGATAATCCATCACTCTCTTAAGAAACCTTCAGTGGCTCCCTATTGCTTCTAAGATAAAATAAAAACCTTTCAGTCTGGTGCTTAATGTGCTTCACAAGTCTGATGCAATTCAAAGCCACTAGATTTGTTTGGAAACAGAGCAACCAAATTGGAATCCCAGTTCTAATAGGCATTAAGCAAGAGGCAACTGGGTGTTAACAGTGAATAGAGCCCCAGGTCTGGTGTCAGGAAAACCTGAGACTGATCAGATCTGATCAAACATACTTACTAGCCTGGGTATATCACTTCATTGCTATCTGCTTGTTTCCTCATCTATAAAATGGGGACAATAATATCACCTCCCTCTTAGGTTTTGGTGAAGATCAAATGAGATAAATTTTTAATAATATAATCCTATGATCCTCTTATTATCAAGTAAGATAGATGTCAAGTATTTTACAAACCTTAAAATGCACTACAAATGTTAACTATCTTATTAAACCTAGTCCACTAAAAACCTGCTTGCTAAGCTCATTCTACTAAAATCCCAAGATCTTTTTTTTCAGACAGCCATTCTTCAGAAAACGATCTAGGGAGTTTAGAGGAAAGCAAATTAAACATATCAACAGTTTGACTTAGCAGCCAACCACAGCCTCTATATGAGGGCTAGCCAAAGAAACTGAGGGAAGAAGAAGAGATTTAGGATGGTGGGATCTCTGTCTTCAAAGTGAGATGTATTTGACTGTCATGTGAGAGAGGGATCTGACTTATTCTACTTGGCTTGGTAGGGGAGATTGAGAAAGAATTTTGCGGGTGGGAAGTTGGGAGAGGGAGAGAGGGAGAGAATGAGAGAAAAAGGGAGGGAGGGAGAGGGAGGGGAGCGGAATGGAGGGGTGGGAAGTTGGGAGAGGAGGGAGGAGGGAGAGGAAGAGGGAGAGGGGAAGGTAGAGGGGAGGGGGAGAAGAAGAGGGGGAAAGGGAGAGGGAGAGAGAGAAAAGGAAACACTTCCTAACAATTAGACATGTCCAAGTGAAGAATAGGCTTTCCTAATAAACTGTGTTCATTTCATCTCTCTCTCACCAGTAGCAGTCATAATAACACCTACCTCCCAAGGCTGGAGTGAGGATCAAAGTGCTTAGCACAGTGCCTGGCACATAGCAAGTGCTGTATAAATGTTAGCTATTACTTTCTCACCACATCAATCAATCATGCTAACTTTCTCTCTAAAAAAATACATTTATCCAATGGGATGGCTGTCGAGGAGGGGGAGAGATACATGAGATATTATGGTAATATAAGATTCAGAAAACAGCAATAGAATTATTTTTTAAAAGAAATGCTATCTATCTTCCTCATTATCAGCATTGTTGTTAGACACTTAATAGATGCTTCTTGATTGACTGATCTGTGACAGAATGCAGAATCTTCCAAAAGCCCCCATAACTTAAAGCTCACACAATTTTTTTTGCTACTCCCAATCAGCAACTTCCAATTCAAGGGCACTTGAAACAGAGGATTTTCAGCACTTAACACAAGCACTTTAAAAGGAGAACTGACATCAGATCAGATTCATGAGCCTCTCTCTAATTACATAACGAGGAGAGCTGCTGGCATTGGTCCAGTTTTTTTTTGGGTACACAGATGCAGTTAGACCAAAAATGTTGCATATCTTTCTCAACTGGGTGGGTGAGCAGTATTTACCCAAATGAGGGCCAGTACAAGTTCTGCAGGGGCAAACGTGTGGGTAGCTGAACATGTGATGGGTAACAAATCACCATCAGATCGGCTCTCACCCACAGAACCATTTTACACCTCTCCAATGCATTCCCCATTTAATAAACATATTAAAGTGTCTAGGTTTGTCTTCCTCCCCGCAAATGTGGGCTGAGACACTGCCTTCTAACAGGAATAACTTATGTTTCTGTTGATCTTTTTTAGTTTATAAAGGTTTTCTTCAAAACAGTCCTGTGAAGTAGATGGTTCAGGGATGTTCACCACATTCATTTGCAGATGAGGAAACTGAGGCTCAAAGAGGTTGTGACCTCTTAAGGGTCACAGCTATTAAGTGTCTGAGGCAGGATTTGAACCCTGGCCTTTGAAAATCATGTCCTATGTTCTTTCTGCCTTAACATGCTGCCTCATAAAACACTGCGTCCCATTCTGCTTCTAGCATAGTACTTTGCACACAATATGTGTTTAATAAATATTTGATAAATGGAATAATGTAAAGATGGATAAAGAAATCAAGGTGTTTAAGTTAGAGAAGAGAAGAGTTAGGGAAGGCACGACAGGCCACTGTATGTAAATGAAATTAGACTCTCTTTTTTTGGACTCTGATGCTAGAACCAAGAATGATGGGTAGGAGCTGCAAAGAGGCAAAAGAACTCAATGGAGAGAAAACTCCCTAATAATCAGAAGGATTCCAAAATAGAATGGCTCGGGGCAGCTAGGTGACGCAGTGAATAGAGCATCAGTCCTGGAGTCAGGAGGACCTAAGTTCAAATCTGGCCTCAGACATTTGACACACTTACTAGCTGTGTGACCTTGGGCAAGTCACTTAACCCCAATTGCCCTTCCTTCCCCCTCCAAAAAAAATAAAAATAACTATCAAATACCAAAATAGAATGACTTGCCTTGGAAGGTGGTGGGCTTGCTATCCTTCAATGGAATTCTTGTAACCTAAATTGAAGGACCACTTGTCGGGGATACCATAAATATTCCCACCTTCATGTATGGGGTGTGACTGTTTGGCCTGAGGATCCTTCCCAATCCTAAGAATGTATAACAAATGAAAGAAGAAATTCTGGCTAGATCACTCATAGGGTAACAGAACTATATTTGGAAGAGTCCATAGAAGCCATCTAGTACAAACCCTTCTTTGATAGAGAAGGAAACTGAGGCCCAAAGAGCTTAAGTGATTTGCCCAAGATCATACAGGTAAGAAGAAGGAAATGCTGGATTCAAACTCAGGTCTTTGGATGCCAAATCCCATACTCTTTATCCTGTATTCCACTGTTTTGCAGTCAAGTAAGACCTTTGGAGGGCAATGCAGATGCCCCATTACAGGTTCTCACTAGTCTTCCTGATATCCTTTTTGCATATGGTGTTCTTTCTTCTGACCTCATTCCTTCTCAATGGCTTGCCACCAATTCCTGACTTCCCTGGCTTCCTTCTAGATTCAGTTAAACTCCCACCTTCCACAGGGGGTCTTTCTTGCTCCACCTCCCTAGCTGCTCGTGCCTTCCCCTCTAAGATTACCTTTTCGTCAAAGAATTTCCAACTTTGGGGCAGCTAGGTGATGCTGTGAATACAGCACCAGCCCTGGAGTCAGGAGGACATGAGCTAAAATCTGGCCTCAGACACTTGACACGCTTAATCGCTATGCGAACTTGGGCAAGTCACTTAAGCTGAACTGCCTTGCCTTCCCCCCTTCAAAAAAAATCCATTTTTATTAGAAGCCTTTTCCAACCCCTTTTAATTTTAGTGCCTTCTTTATCTTAATTATTTGTTATTTATTCTGTATATAGCTTTCTTTGTATTTATTTTTGCATGCTATCTCCCTCATTAGAGCATAAGCTCCATGTGGGCAAGGACTGTCTTTTACCTCTTTTTGTATCCCCAGAGACTAGCATGGTGCCTGACATATAGTAGGCATCTAATAAATGTTTACCGGTTTGATTGATCATTTTATACTCTTTGAGTATCTGTATCTTGTATGTATATTTTTGCATGTTGTCCCTCTCATTTACAGCGGTAGCTCTTCGAGGGCAAGATATTTTTTTCATCTTTTTTCTATCCCTTGCACTTAGTATGGTACCCCAAACACAGAAAACACTTAATCAATGCCGTTTGATTGAGTGACAAGTAGTATATAAACAAAATAAGCGCGTATTTCCGACCTTTTTGGTATGCTGGTTTAAAGCTCACCCTTGTAATTTGAGATCTATTTTATTTATTTATTTAAGCAATTGGGGTTAAGTAACTTGCTCAAAGTTATTTCTGGGTGTGGTGCTGAGTATCTGAGCCTGGGATTCGATCCCCAGGTCATCCCGACACTGGAGCCAGTGCTCTTACTTGCTGAGCCACCTGGCCACCCCTAAGCAATTGGGGTTAAGTAACTTGCTCAAGGTTACACAGCCAGGTGTTTCTGGGTGGTTGCTAAGTGTCTGAGCCCGGATTCCATCCCAGGTCATCCCAACACTACCTGGCCGCCCCTTGAGATCTATTTTAAAAAATGGATCTCAGAAAATTGCTTTGGAAGGAACTGATATTTTATCCTTGATCCCTTCACCAAATGCAGTATATGAAAAAAATCCATTTTATTATGATTTAGAATTTTTAAAATAGTAAATAGTACATTGCTCATATGCTTTACAATAGCACCACAATGCTGCAGTGAGAGGAGAGTTGAAAGGCCATCTAATTTCTCTCATTCTAAATATAAGGAAACCGAGGCCCAAGGATTTTAAGTGACTTGCTCAATGCCACATAGGTACTAAGCTTTACAATCAGTAGAAGCCTCAATAGGCACACAGAGAAAAGTGTGTGCCGACTGGACCACTGAATAGGAATCATTTCCCATAGTTACTTACATACAGATAACATAGTAATATTGAGTTTCCAATTTGGTCTTGTAGTGAGTGGTTTTGTCATGTTTCAGGGAAGTTGAGACAGACTTGCTTAGCTGTTAAGTCTACCATTGACTTTAGTGAGGGGAGGGAGCTGAGAAATTGAGTAATCTTTTGGTTGACTTTGTGGAAAAGCTGGGGTAAAATAAGACAATACACAAGGATAAACTGTAAATGCCCACTTAGCCTAGAAAAAGAAGCTTATTCTAAAATGCACTATTCATATCAGGAAAGGAACAAGGCAACCACCACAAGTTAAGATAACCTACACAGACCAGATATAAAGTCTCGTCCTTGCTCTGTGGTGTCCTTTAATTTCACATCACATCTGTGTTAAGATCTTTCATAATGTCTGTTCTCTTCTTAGCCCCTCGCAAGAAGTGATGGCAGGAACAAATGCTTGAATCTAATGCCTTGTTGGCTCCATTCCATCGCTAATTTCTGAGGCTGTCCACTTAAGCGTACAGCTTTCATTGGCTGTCTCTGCAAATGTCAGACAAAAATTCATGAAATTCCAATACTGAGCCATTGTTAATGCAGAATCAATGCCTGCCTCTTACTGACCCAGCCCTTTTCTATTTTTTTTTTGCCAGAATGAGTTACAGCTTCCAAGAGACACAAATTCCCTGATAGAAGTAGTCTATTCCTCCGAAGGTTTTCAAGGTTCTAACATTTCTATCTTGCTGCCCTTAGAGTTTTTCATAGGTACACAGTGGAAGATAATTTGCTTGGGGTAGGGATTGTTTTTGATGTTTGTTTTCCTACCTTCATCAATATGGGATTGTGGATAAAGAGCTGGTCTAGACTCAAGAAGACCTGTATTCAAGTGTTATCTCTGACAACTTTATTGGCTATATGAGCCCGGGAAAATAATCTAACTAGCCTGTGCCTCAGGCAATCCTCTAATGTTGTATATTTATATTTCATAGAAGGTATAGATTTGAATTGGTAGAGGAATTTTTCTCACCTGGAGCTCCTGTTATACAATGATGAGGTCACAAGTCTAGTGTTTTAAAGAAAAATCTTTGTCACTTAGAATTTACTGATACAGTAAATATTTGCAGAATTGAACTGAATTGGATTCATAGCAACTTTCAAGAGAGCCATACAAGAGAAGCTGTGGGGCTGAGAAGGAGAAAGGAGGAAAAAGGTGCATCCTGGAGGATGTAAGAAAAAGATGATCTTGAAATCCAATGGCCTATTCAAGAAAAGTAGAAATTGCATCAAGACTGGTGTTGGTAGATAATGAAGGAGGAGAGACAGTCATGGAAGGAGATTTAGTAAATGGCACAGAAATGAGACATACATATGTACCTCCCTCTTCCCCCTGTTTCTCTCCTCCTCCTCCTCCTTCTTCTTCTTCCTCTTCTTCTTCTTCTCTCTCTCTCTCTCTCTCTCTCTCTCTCTCTCTCTCTCTCTCTCTCACACACACACACACACAAGTGTGTATTATGATGCAAGGAATGATTTTTTAAGCTGTAAGATAAGATTTTGTACTAAGGAGATTATATCTGAATCTTGTACTTCTGAATCTCTCCTAAGTTTCTTTTCAGAAAGATTACCAGGGAGATGTGACAACATGGCTTGATTCCATTTCAACAAATGTTTATTAAACACCTATTGCATGTGAACCAAAGTACTAGGTTCTGAAAAACATAAACATTTAGATAAAACACTGCCCCCATTGCCCCTGCAGAACTGGAAATGTATAGAAGGAGATTAAGGCAGATACAAAGATAGGAGCAGCTAGGTGGTGCAGTGAATAGAGCACTGGCCCTGGAGTCAGGAGAACCTGAGTTCAAATCCAGCCTCAGACACTTGACACACTTACTAGCCATGTGACTTTGGGCAAGTCACTTAACCCCAATTGCCTTCCAAAAAGCCAAAAAAAGATAACTATATATCCAATATCAAATGATAAACTAAGTACTGTGTGAAGTCTGAGGGGCAAGGTCTTTGCCAACAAGCAATCCTGGAAGATTTCATGAAAGATGTTGCTCTTAAATTGGATTTTAAGGGATGGGCATCCCTAAAGACATGGTGATAAGCAAGTCCACTGTGTATTTGGCAAGAGGATTCCAGTTTAGTTCAGCATACGGCACATGGAGAAGAATACTATGAGATAAAGCTGCAAAGATCGACTGGTGCCAAATTATTGAGGGCCTTGAGTGATACATTTAATAAGGAAAAAAGTAAGAATTTGTCAAGCATTTGCTATGTGCCAGCAACTATGCTAAACTTTTGGTTGGTATCTGTTAACTCAGAAAGAAGTAGGGAGCCACCAAAGAATTGCAAAGGGGAGAGTGGCAGGGCCAATTTGGGGCATAAGAAAGATAAAACTGGCACAGTAAGGAAGGATGAGTTGGTACTGAGCGGAATAGAACTCAGAAGGCCCATTAGGAGGCTGTAGCAATGGATGTTTCTTTTAATAGATAAGACTAACATTCTTCTTATCTAATATGGGTTCTGAGGGGCTTTTCATCTTAACAAAACAGCTCAGAATAAGGCAGAGCTCCAGAGTGGCCTCAAGATGAAAGGAGTCAGGATAAATCCCTTTTAGCAAAAGCTCAGTGTCTCTAAGGGGATGTAAAATATACCATGTCTCCCTTTTCCCTCCCATGGCATTTTAACATGTGCCTGAAATCCTCAGCATCTGGGATGAAATTCACTTATGCTCAGTTCAATGACAGCTGCAGAGTGATTTCTACTTGTCAGCATTGCTACCAATTCTCAGTAATGCATTAGGATCCACTGTTGCCCAAAGGATCAAAGGCCTGTACTTTCTCAGCACACAGGGCCACAACCCCTAAACTGTCACTGCCAGAGGAAAGAAAGGAAGCCCCAAGTTCTGTGTCAACATTGTCATATCCTTCCGCCTTACAAAGAACTTGCTGAAATAGGACTTTCAATCAAGCAAGTCTTTGGATGGAAGGCTTCATTTGGGGTTATGCTTCTCCTTCCATTTTGGTCACCCAACAGGGTCTCTATTTCTGAAATTTCAATCTTAGGCTGTTTCATGAAGGTTAGGGGGTGGGAGAAAGTCATGTAAATTAGCATGGGAAAAACAAGGCATGTGTGCCAAACCCAGTTGCATCTTATAGAAATTATGGCAGACATAGGGAAGGGAAAGCAGTCTTTAGCTGACAGGATAAAGGATGCATAGGCACTAAATATGAAAGGATGCAGGAATCATGAAGGAATAGAGATAAGGACTTCCTTAGCATAGGGAGCTTCTGGTGAGGAAATTCCTTTAGCTATGCAAGTTATCCTGTTGTCTGCAATTTATACTCTTAAAGAGTTCACTAGAGGCACTGATTGTGACTTGACTAGGGACACACAGTCAGTATGTGTCAGAGGTGGAGCATTAACAAGTATCTTCTTGGCTTGGGTCAGCTCTCTCTACATTGGTCATGATTTCTTTTCCACTGTCTTTAGAATAAAATCACAGTGAGGTGTTTTTTTAATACCCTTGTCCTCGAAGAATGGAGCCAAAAGAAATTCCACAGAATCAATACCACTCCATCCCCTCAGAATGTTTTCTAGAAAGCTGTTCAAACAAATACTAGAAGAAAATTTCATTCTACCTTTGCTCAAGTGAAAGGCCCTTGAATGCGATGGGTACTGAAGACAAAAAGAAAAGAAATAATCCTGACACTTTCTCTCTCCTCCTTAAGACAGCTACCTATCAAAGGAATAAGGTGGGAAAAGGAACAAGGGTATATTTCACTATATTTGTTCACTAGAAGTTTCAGTTCTGGACACTTCAAGTTGAACCACCTACCTTTGGAAACAGACCAATAGCTAATGTGGGAACTGTCCAACGTACTGGATTATGTCACATTGTTAAGATATCATCTAGCACTAATCAAAAAGAAACCACTGCATTATAATCACAGAATGTCAGAGTTTTAATCGAAAATCCAGCCCTTATAACCCAACATGCTTATTTTGAGGATAAAGAAAGTGAGACCCAGAGGGAAGAGACTTTCTCCAAGTCATACAGTAAACTCAAAAGAATGTATCAAGGCTCATGTGCAAAGCACTGCTAAAAACCACAATGAAAAAATCACCCTTCCCTCAAGGGGAATACTTTCTACTGTGGGAGATAGGGGAGGATAATATGCAGTGTGTACACAGCTAAGTCAAACAATACAATTCGAGGAGGGAGAGCACATTAACAACTAAGGGACAAAGAAAGACTTTACAAAAGAGGTGGCACCTGAGCTGTCTTGGAGGAACCTAGGAACTCTGAAAGGGATAGGTAAAAAGAGAATGCATTCCAGTCAGTTCATGGAAATGCATAAAGACAGATGTAGTGCAGAGTTCAGAGAATTCAGAGTAGTAGAAAAAGTAGGAAATTCAAGGCTTAGAACCCCTGGTCTAGCATATCTCTGGTATACTACATTGACTAGACCCACAATACACTTTTGCAATAGATTTCTGACCTTGTTTCAGACTACTTTGTTTCAGTCCACTTGTATGTGGCACAGAGAGGTTTCTGCAAATGAATCAGATATTAAAAGCAAGAGATTTTTATTGTCAGCATATCTTAACTCACATGAGGAAAGACTTCAGACTTAAGGAGATACTCAGGGTGGGAAGACAGGGAGATGATATGCTAATGGAAAAATACATCTAAAGTAGTATCCAGACCTTAGTCTAAATGATCAAGCCACATTATGAGGAATAAGTGAGTTCAATAATGATCCTAGAGCAAGTCTGCTTCTTGTTTTTTTTCAGACCTACCTTTATCTCTTTAAAATTCATTCTAATGAATATGGGAAATATCTGGGGTCACATTTCCTCCACTGAGGCAGTTTGTTTACCCAACACATGTTCTAGAGCAAGAAGTCAAGCCCTCTTGAACTAACAAGGGACATTGTACTTGGGTAGCCTCTGCACATTGGTTATATATATGTATACGTATATGTAGGCAGTCCATTTATTTGGGACATATGAGAGAGAGAGAGAGAGAGAGAGAGAGAGAGAGAGAGAGAGAGAGAGAGAGAGAGAGAGAGAGGGAGAGAGAGAGAGAGAGAGAGAGAGACAGAGAGAGAGAGAGAGAGAGAGAGAGAGAGAGAGAGAGAGAGAGAGAGAGAGAGAGAATCCTAGTTTTTATAAGGAGGGAAAAGATATACCTCAGACATGTCAGGTTGATGTCACAGGGAGAGAAGTACCAAGGGTGGGCCACCAAGGCCCAATTCTGTGGAATCTCGCATGGAAGTTTCAAAAAAGGGGGGAAGGGCAGAAGGCAGGGATGCATTAGGTAGGAGAAGGGGATTTAAAAAAAAAAAAGACTGAGCATAAAATCCAGGGAGGATTGTTAGTTGTTTGATTGCCACATAGAATTCCCCTTCACACATTCTGCCAATTGGGATTATAATTTATTTATGACACAAATAAAGATAAGGAAGCCGAAGTTAACTTGAGGATGAAGAACAAAAACAAGTAAGGAGGTGAAGGAAGGTTTTAAGGAAAAAGTGATAGCTAAACTGATTACTGAAAGTAGAAAATCATTCTGAGAAGTAGGAATGAGAAAGAAAGGCATTCATGAGAAAGTAATGCATGGGAATGGCTGGAAATGGCTTGTGTACATGTACAGAGACAGGATTTGGCAGGTGAGGTTAAGAGAACTACTCCATTTTGGTTGAGCTATGGAATGTGTGAAGGACAGTGGAGGAGTCAAATGACAAAGCAAAAGTTTCTCTGAATTTTAGGCCCCTCTTCTTTGGGGATAGGTCTTCTTTACTCCAGATATATCCCCTTTTTCCCAACACATCCCTTTATTCTGCTCTGGGAATTTTCTGGAATCTTCCATATATGTGTAGAGCAATGGCAGTGATGATCAGTCTCTGGAATCTCCCTGCTTTTGACACTAGGGATCTACCACTCCAAAATGTCCAAAGGGTACTCCCCCCCTCCCTATAAAATCTATGACCCTTCCTTGCTTAGGATTTCCCTAGTTCTGTGGATTATCCTAGGTTGAATTAATGTACACATCAAAGGCAGCTAGGTGGTTCAGTGACTAGAGCACTGGCCCTAGAGTCAGGAAGACCTGAATTCAAATCTGTCTTCAGTCACTTGACACACTTAACTACCTGTGTGACCTTGGGCAACTCATTACCCAATTACCTTGCCTTCCCACTCCAAAAAAATTTATGCATCATCTGAGACATTGATTGTTGTTAATTGATACAAGAATTATTATTATCAATAATGACTTAAATTTACAAAGCATTTTACATACATTTTCTGATCTCTTCACAACAAATCAGTGAAGTAAGAACTAAAGGTATTATGCCAACTATGCAATCAGGAAACTCAGTCCAATTTAGTAATTAACCCACGTCCATGCAACTAGTGTCAAATATGACTTAGAGTAAGGCATAGTTAGGATGTTCCTCAAGTATGTAGATGACACAAAACTGGAAGGGAGAACTAATCATGAGGTGACAGAGTCAGGGTCCAAAAGGATTGTGATAGGCCACAGCATTAGGTTGAACAGAACATGCTCAAAATTGATAGGGTGTCCTACTTTTTTCTTCACAAATTTAGTTTTTCTTTTTACACAATTTTAATTTTTTTACTTTTATTATTACTGCACAATTTCACACAATTTACACAATTTTACTTCACAATTACAAAACGGGAAGCATGGTCAATTTGTCTGAAAAAAAAAATCTGGGAATTTTAATGGAGTGCAAGGTCAATATGTGAATTAGTGGTTTGACATAATTAAAAATGTTGAATATGATGTTGGGCTGAATTAAGAGCATCATATCTTCAAGAAATAAGGAGATAAGGCTCCTTATATCTTATCTTAATCAGATCTGGGATAGTGTGCACAGTTTTAAAAGCTGGTATTTAGGGGAGAGAATTGATAAGGTAGAGAGTATCCAGAGTGGAAAATTAGGATGGTAGAAGGCCTTGACCCCATGCCATATGATTAGTAGTTTAATTATCCTGAAGAAGAGAAGATGGGAGTGGGAGGGGAAGAGACATGATCAAGGACTTCATTAAGAACTGTAATATGAAATATGAATTATACTGGCTGGTTCTCTTTTCTCTGAGAGACCAGAACTAAGATCAATGAATGGAGACTTTTTAAAAAATGATAAATTTAGCCTTGATGTAAGGGAAAATTTACTAGGAATGAGAAATATAGAAAAGTAAAATGGGCTGCTCTTAAAAACAATGGATTAGAAAAGTGGAGCCAAGGTAATGGAGTAAAGGCAAAGACTCACCTGAGTTCTCCCTCAAATTCCCCTTTAAACAACTTTAAAATAATGCCTTAAAATGAATTCTAGAGTGACCAAACCAACAGAAAGCTGGGGTGAAACAATTTTCCTGCCCAAGACAATTTAGAAAGTCAGCAGGGAAGGTCTGTCTGAGTAGAGTGAAGTCCAGCACAGGCTGTGTCACCACAGGCCACATGCTCGCAAACCAATAGCACACATTGGGAGCAACAGAATCAGTGGCAGATTCAAGAGTTGTTAGTCCACAGACCTGAAAGGACTGGACAACTGGTCAGAAGGATCAATGGGGACACCCTACTGTTAGTGGAAACAGTGTTCTGTTGCATTTCCCACACACAGTTATGGGTCAGAGTCCCAGGGCAAGGAGGAGCACTGACAGGAACAGAGACCCTGGTCACAGTTCCAGGGCAGAAAAGAGTATTTGTGGTAGCTCACTGACCAGAGCACAGGCCAGGAAAGCAGTAACCATATCTCTTCTTGGATTATAACACCCTGAAAGAACTGAACTAGTCTCAGAACTAGCTCTGAACATAAAAGACTGAAAAACATGAAGCTTGGGCCAGTTCCCCCTCTACCCTAGGAGCAGAATTCAAATTTAACAAAAAGTTAAAAATCAAGAAATAGACTGGGGAAATGAGCAAACAACAACAAAAAGAACCCGAAGATAGAACGTTTCTCTGGTGACAGGGAAGATCAAAACAAAACTCAGAAAAAGGCAACTCAATCAAAGCAACTATGTTCATAACCTCAAAGAAAAATATGAATAGGTTCCAGACCAAAAAGAACTCATGAAAGAGCTCAAAAAAGATTTTAAAACCCAAATAAGAGAAGTAGAGAAAAAATGTGGAAAAAAAGAAATGGGATGGATAGAAAAAATCATTTAAAAAGAGTCAACAGCTTGGCGAAGGAGGTACAAAAAATACTGAAAAAACAACAACTTAAAAAAAACCAGTGGCCAAATGGAAAAGAAGCACAAAAATACACTAAAGGGAAGAACTTATTAAAAAGCAAAATTGGCCAAATGGAAAAAGATGTAGAAAAAAATTCACTGAAAAAAAGAACTCCTAAGAGAGTAAAATTGACCAAATGTAAAAGGAGGTACAAAATCTCACTGACGACAATAATTCCTTAAAACTTAGAATTGGGCAAGAGGAAGTTAATGACTCCATGATCTAAGAAAGTTCCAAAAGACTCAAGATAAAAAATATTATCCACCTCCAGAGAAAGAACTGATGCGGTTGGAATGCAGATCAAAGCATAGTTTTATTTCACTTTATTTTTCTTGGTGTTTTTGGTGGAACTGGGGGGGGTCTGTGTTTTCTTTCACAGCATAACTCATAAAGAAAATGCTTTCAATGACTCCACATGTATACCCTATATCCAGTAGCTTACCTATTCAATGAAGGGGGAGAGGAGAGATGGTGGGAGAGAATTTGGAACTCAAAAATTTAAAAAACAAATGTTAAAAGTTGTTCTTACACTTGAATAGAAAAATAAAAAAATAAAAAAATAAAATAGAAGACAATGGATTTTCTCTCTTTGGAGGTCCTCAAATAGATGCTGAATCACCTAACAAGTAATCCTTTACAGATATATATTTTAATAGATAGTCTCTGAGATCCCTTCCATTGCTATATATACATATACACACACACACACACACACACACACACACACACACACACACACATATATATATATATACATACATATATATATATAATCCAGATCTCACTTTTCTTCAAGTCTGGTCTTTTCTTTGTCACGATGTCTCACAATTCCTCACTATCCCCACCATTATGAATAGAATATAAGTTCTTGAGAGCAGGAAGTTTCATTTTTAATCTTTGCATCCCTTTCACCTAGTATGATTCCTGGCACATAAAAAGCACTTGATAAATGTTTTATTTCAACAAATGGATTAAATATCATTGGCATTCACTAAACTTTCCACAGCATAATGACTAGTAATGAAATTCCTCTCTCCACAGCTGGTACTGTGCGGTCAGGAAGTCATGGTCTTTCATATGTTTTATTTTTTTTCCTGTATTTTGCCACATTTAAGAGAAAGAACTGTCTTGACACTAACTCAGTAGGATTTCCTTGTTAATTCTCTTTTGAGCCCGGCATTCTCTCTCTGTATCCTAATTAATCTGTTCACGACAAATGACAGATAGGACTATGTGATGTTCCTTTTAAGAGTCTTTTCTTTTCTGAAATATGAAGCTCTTTGAGGCCAGGAACTACTGAATCATAAAAATTTAGAGCTGAAAGAAACCATAGAGATAACCTCACCCAACCATCTCATTTTGTAGCTAAGGAAACCAAGGCCCAGAGAGAAGTGGTTTGCCTGGGGTCTTAAAGCCTGAGAATTGAGAGGTCCAATGATTTTCTCAAGATCAAAGAATCAGCATTTGCCATAAGAGGGACTTGTATTCAGTACTTCCAGATTCTGAAGCTCTTCTCTATCTGGTTCTCCACAGTTGCCCATTGAAGAGGTTGGACTAATCAGAGGTTCCCAAACTTACTTGGTCTACCTCCCCCTTTTCAAAATAAAATTACTCAGTATCCCCTTAAGGTTAGGTTAGGTTAACCTTTATTTTTATTCAGTGCCCCCCAATCATACTGGAGGCTACTACCACTGCCCTGGATTGTTCTAGCATCCTGCAAGGGGTGGTACTGCCCACTTTGGGAACCTATGGACTGAATGATCATGAAGGTTACTTGTAGCTGTAAATTCATGATTTTCTGATTCCCCCAGTAGTCTTTACACCTTATTACACTGTCTTTTATTTATATATGCAAATATATGTTTATGTGCCTCAATTTATTATTTAAGCCTTTACACAATTCCTTGCACACAGTAGGAACTGAGAGTTCAGTTAATATTTGTTGAGTGAACAAATCAATAATAAGCATCTAATTACTATTGAATATTCCATCATTCAGGGGATTGGTCAATATTTTCTCCCAAGACACATATCACCAATTTTAATGTAAATTAAGTTTGATCATCTTACACATCATAAAATTAAGATGGGAGCAAAGAACTAATGTTTATCCCAACTTAACTTATAGAATTCTCCCAACTCTGGTGCTTCCTATGTAACCTTAGGTAAGTCACTTAACCTTTCTAGACTTTAGCCTCCTGGTCTCTAAAATGAAACTGAAAGTAGAAGAGATAAAAGTCTCTTCCAGCTCTAAATCTATGATTGCTTGAACCATCTCCCTGAGTGTCCAGTTATAAGACCTCTTACCTTATAATCTCTTGGTTTCAGTTTCTTTATCATAGAAGGGAGTTGTGTTAGATAGTCTCTCATGTACATTCCCTTCTGTAATAATATAGCCAACATCCTAGTCCAAACCCTCATCACCTCTACTGAACTACTAAACAGTCTCTTAATGGGCCTCTCTGTCTTCAGTCTCTTCCCACTCCAGTCCATTCTCCACACAGCTACTAAAGTGATTTTGCCAAACTATATATCAGAGCAGATCATCCTCCTATTCAATAAACTCCAGCAGTTCCCTATCACCCCAATACCAAATAGAAGCTCTTTCATTTGTCATTTAAAACTCTTCCCCACCTAACCCAATTCTATCTTTCTAGTCATCTTTTACATTTGTCCCCTCCATATATCCTACAGTCCAACCAATTAAATAAGATATTCATAATGTTTATAGCACTGTGTCTGGCACATAATTGTCTCTTAATAAAGTCATGTTCCCTTCTACCAGCACACAGAACTTGTGATTCCTCACACACAGTATTTCAGGGTTAGAAGGGGCTTCAGCAGTCATCCAGTACAACTCACATCACACATGAAATGATTCCCAATTATAATACACCAAGAAAGAAAATCATCCCCACTCCTTTTAAAGAAATTTTAA
This sequence comes from Petaurus breviceps papuanus, assembly GCF_028583685.1. Lineage (NCBI taxonomy): Eukaryota > Metazoa > Chordata > Mammalia > Diprotodontia > Petauridae > Petaurus > Petaurus breviceps. Next base: position 5,219,773 of record NW_027185575.1, read on the forward strand.
TCTATGGAATAAAACAAGTATTTTCATAATATGGCATAATAAAAAAGATAATTGCACATCAAACTGCAAATCTATTGTGAAAACTTGATATTCCTTTTTAATATGTAATAAAGTTATCATGTAAATTTCTTTTTTTCTTCCCTCCCCCCCACCCTGAGATCAATCCATTAGACACAAATATGTGCATATGTGTGTGCTGTGTATGTGTGTGTGTGCATGTGCACAGGCTGTCGCCTACACTCACCTCTGCCTCTTGAAATTTCAGATTTCAAGACTCAGTTCAAGCACAACTTTCTGCATGAAGGTCCCTCCAGTTACTGTGTCCCTTCCCTTACACCTAAGGTTATCTTATATATGTTTCATATGTGCTTTATATATACCCACGTACATTTATAGATATGTTATTGGTTAGATTGTAAGCTCCTTGAGGGCAGGGACTATTTATTTTTTGCCTAGCACAATATCTGGCACATAATAGGTGCCTAATAAATGTTTGCTGATTGATTAATTGATCTCTGAATTCCAACTCCAAATCCCATACTATCTATGGAACCCTGGTCCTTTTCCCAAGATTCCAAAGCCCTCAGAACTTCTACGCTAATAATTCCTGCCATAAATATTCTGGCTCCACTTTCCCATTTCAGTCTCTATTGGAGGTGTTGTATCTTTAATGTAAATCGCATACGTTTCTTTAATTTCAACAGACTGCCTAATGCTGCCCAGCAAGACACAATCAAATTAGCTGCTTCTCTTCACAGGAGTCACCCTAGACAAGAAGGTGAAATCAGCAGGTCCAATCTCATTATAATCATAAAAGCTTACATTTTTATATGCCTTGCTTTGGGAAGCAAGGTCTGGAAATATATTGATCAAAAATAAAATGGAAATAAACCTCCCGGCAATATGCTTGCAAGTTGAAGACAAGGGAGTAATTGGCCTTTGGCAATTATGTGAAGCATTTAAATATCTGCCTGCAAAGGAGAACTGATCAAATCCTGTGATCTGTGCTATCTATTACCAGAAGAAAGTTCATTTTCAAAGGAATATTTTACAGGCAGGGGGCAGGGGGTGGGGGTAGGAGTGGGCAGAAGGAGCTTCATAGATAAGTGATACACACATGCACGTGCACACACACACACATAAACACCATATACCCCATTCATTCTACCAATTTACTTTGCTGCAGAAGGTTGGTGATGTTTGCAAATTGATTCAATAAACTGTCATTGTGCTGGGCTCTGGTCACTGAAATGTGCAAAAGGAAAGTCTTTTAAATTAGATTTTCTCCCATTCCTCCTGCTAGTATGCCATCCCTTGGACACAGTGGCCTGAATTAACTACTAAAGCAACCATTCCATGTTCCCCCAAGCATTTCCAAGGACAAAGTTTCTGGGTTTTCAAAGTTTAAGAGCCAGATGAATCCCCAAGTTTGAGCACCAGTTTAGGTGCTATGGTCATGCATGGCATAAATCTTCAGCTGGAAAAAAATCCTTTTAAAAGCAAATCTTCTTATACAGGATCATAGCAGAAAGGGATCTTAGAGGTTCATTACTGTAATTACTTCATTTTTCAGATGAAGAAACTGAGACTCACAGAGGTTAAATTACTTAGACACACTCACATATCCTATACTAGCTAAGATGGGATTCCAACCCAGAACCTTTCAATCCAAGTCCAGTATTCTTTTCTACTGTTTCTAATGTGGCATCAGCAATTAAGAAAATAGTGACCTCACTTTTTACAAGAACTAAGGGAACCAAAATGTTACCCAACTTCTGTTAACATTGTAAGAAATTCCATTTTTTTAAAAATTACTATATCTATTCTGTATTAAACACTCTGCTATACACTAGAGATATAAAGACACAAATTCCCCCTGCCTTCAAGGAACAACTCTTCTACAGTAGAATTGCTGTTGTAGTTGTTGTTATTGAGTCATGTCTGACTCTTGTTGACCCCATTTGGGATTTTCTTAGCCAAGATACTAGAGTGGTTTGCCATTTCCTCCTCCAGATCGTTTTACAGGTGGGGAAACAGAGGCAAAAAATATTAAGTGACTTGCCCAGGGTCACACAGCTAGTAAGTGTCTAAGGCCAGATTTGAACTCAGGAAGATGAGTCTTCTTGACTTCAAGCCTGGCACTCAATCTACTGTGCCACCTAATTACCCCACAATGGGATACAATACATATTATTGGTATAATCAAGTAGGGTTAATAGAAGGCTGGACTTGGAGGCAGAAAGGCAGCTACAGGGAAGTCACTACCACTCCAAAACAGGGACTGAATACCCATAGTACCAAACTCAAAGGGTATTGTGAAGTTCAAAAGAAATTATGTGGGCAAAATACTCTGTTACAGAAATGTCAATGATTAATATCCATGTGTAAAGGATTGTTGGAAGAGAAGAAGGCCTTAGCAGTTAGGATCTCCAATATCCTAAACGGTTGCCCCGCATACCTGGAATTCTCTTGCCCATCTCCTTCTCTTGTCTTCCCTGACTTTCTTCAGGTCCGAATCAAAGTCTCACCTCCCACAGGAAGCCCTTCTCAAACCCCATTAATTTTAGTGCCATCCTTCTGCTGATTACCACCAGTTTATCCTTCATGTAGTGCTTTTGTGCATAGTGTTTTGCATGCTCTAGCTGCCATTAAAGTGAGAGCTTTTTGAGAGCAGAGACGATCTTTTCCCTTTCTTTGTATCCCTAGCACTTGGCATGGTGACTGGCACATAGAAGACACTGAACAAATGCTTACTGGCTGAGAAGCAGGGATATCAGAGATGGATTCAGAGGGATGCATGGAAGGAAATTATGGAATCCCACTTTCTGGAGGTCTTTGCCAACAAAATAAACAGTTCAGTTCTCATTTGTCTAAGATTATTTAAAATGTCTTTAAGGTACCGGTAGATAGAGCACCAGCCCTTGGAGTGAGGATGACCTAAGTTCAAATCCAGTCTCAGACACTAAGCTGTGAGAGCCTGGGCAAATCACTAAAACTGTACTGCCAACAAAAGGGGAGAGAGAGAGAGAGAGAGAGAGAGAGAGAGAGAGAGAGAGAGAGAGAGAGAGAGAGAGAGAGAGAGAGAGAGAGAGAGAGAGAGAGAGAGAGAGAGAGAGAGAGAGAGAGAGAGAGAGAGAGAGAGAAAGAGAGAGAGAGAGAGAGAGAGAGAGAGAGAGAGAGAGAGAGACAGAGAGACAGAGAGAGAGAGAGAGACAGAGAGAGAGAGACAGAGAGAGACAGAGAGAGAGAGACAGAGAGACA
>NW_027185575.1:5223433-5247404 GCF_028583685.1 Petaurus breviceps papuanus
AGAGAGACAGAGAGAGAGACAGAGAGAGACAGAGAGACAGAGAGAGACAGAGAGAGAAGAGGGGGAAAGAGAGGGAGAGAGAGAGAGGAGAGAGAGGGGAGAGAGAGTGTGTGTCTGTGTGTTCTCCATCTCCCCAATTTCCCCAAATTCCAAATAAGCCACCTGAACTAATCAAACAAGGATTAACTCTGTGCTAGGCATGGACATAGGGTATAAAGACAAAATAAACAGTAGTTCCCTGCCTTCAAAGAACTTACGTTCTATTTTGGGTATAAAACATACCAATAGGTAAGCATGCACATGGCCATATGAAGAGAGATTGAATACAAGACTTTCTGCCGGTGAATTAAAGTCATTTCAATTAAAATCCCTGCTGAGAAAAGAATTTGTGTTTCCCAGTCTGCTAAACACTTAAACTCTACATTTTAAATCTATAACATTCCTCAGAGTTGGAGGGGAGAGCTGTCCTAGGCCCCACCTCTCCTGCATAAATCACTGACACTGAGATGTTCTTCCCTCCTTACCTCTGTATCTTGGAATTCCTACTTTGTTCAAGGTTCAAGGCAGTCACCACCTTCTGGGGAGACCTTTCCTGGACCCTCCTGACACCCTAGTTGTTAGTGATTCAACTTCCCACCTTGAAAAATATACTTCAAGGAGACTGAGAAGGCAGCATTGAAAACAAAAAATATCCATCAACATTTGTTAAGCAGCTACCATGGCACAGGGGATAGAGCGCTGAGCCTGCAGTCAGGAAGACTCATCTTCCTGAATTCAAATCTGGCCTCAGACACTTGCTAGCTGTATGATCCTGGGCAAGTCATTTTACCCTGTCTGCTTCAGTTTTCCCATCAGCAAAATGAGCTCGAGAAGGAAATGGCTAAGCACTCCAGTATCCTTGCCCCAAAAGAAACCCAAATGGAATCACAAAGAGTTGGACAGGACTGAAAAACAACTGAAAACATGTGCCAGGTACTGGGCTGAGTATTGTGGCTACAAAGACAAAAATACAATCATTCTTGCTGACAAGAAACTTATCTTCGATCAGGGGTGTAAATATGTACACACAGAGCATAAGCTTCTTAAGGGCAAAGACAGTTGCGTTTTTGCCAGTGCCTAGAATATAATAGGCACTTAAACATATTCCTTTGATTGATATGGTTTTGGAGTCAGCAGGATCTGGGTTCAAAATAGAGCTCTAATACTATATGACCTTGGACAAATCATTTCTTGCTTTTTGGTCCTGGAAATTAAATCTCCAACTGTGAAATGAGTTGACTAGACCACCAGCTCACCTCTAAGATCCCTTCCAAATCATTTTTCTATGATGCCAGGGGCCGTGGGGACTGGTGGCTCAAACCAGCCTCCTACTCATCCTTCCCCCAGAGAATGATTTACAAGGTGATAGACAGAATGGCTCCTAGCCTGATTAGGATGTACACCACGGGATGAAAATAGCTCCATCTGATCGAAGTTCAAGTATAGCCGCTAAACAACAAAATCACTGCTCGCGTACACGGGCCTTCCGTTATTCCATTATCACTGCATTTTTATTGCAAACTCTGCTATCTTAGTTGACACAGGGGTTTAATAGTCAGCCCCCTACAAGGAGGTTTATTTAATGGTTACCATGCACTAAAGTACATTAAGGCTGAATGATGCTCTCCCAAGCAGCAGTCAGTCTGAAGAATTAGCAAGAGAAAAAAGGAGACAGATTTTTTTTTTTTTACTAACAAAATCCAAGCCAAACAGTTCATCTTTGGTTCTTGCTTAAATATCAAGTTGCTGTGAAATGAACTGAATTTGAGAAACAATTAATGTCATACTCAGTAGAAAAGAGTTTTATATGGGCTACATTCTCAAATACATCTGCATATAAATGGCCCCTGCACCACCATCACCCCACACATCAAAGAATCCCTGGCTTCCTTTATAGTAACAATAGAGCAAAGGGCTAAGCATAGTTAGGCACATACGTGCTTTTTTTTCCCTTTTCTTTCTACCTCCATTCCTTAATAATAATGATAATGGTTGTAATCATAATCATAATAGCAATTAGTGATTTAGGGTTTGGAAAGCATTTTGGGTAACAAGATGGCAGAGTGGATACAGTGCTGGGCCAGGAGTCGGGAAGACTCATCTTCCTGATTGTGAAATCTGGCATTAGATACTTCCTAGCTGTATGACTCTGGGTGAGTCACTCGACCTGTTTGCCTCGGTTTCCTCATCTGTAAAATGAACTGGAGAAGGAGATGGCAAACCACTCCAGTAAGTTTGCTGAGAAGACCACAAATGGGGTCACAAAGAGTGAACATGAACGACACAACTGAATAACAATAATACTGTGGGCATAAGTTTAGACAGCCAGGCACCAGGCCTGGATTCAAGAAGACCTGAGTTCAGATGTGGTCTCAGACGCTGCAATAGCTATGTCACCCTGGGCAAGTCACTTAACCCTGTCTGCCTTAGTTTCCTCATCTGGAAAATGAGCTGGAGAAGGAAATGGGAAACCACTCCAGCATCTCTGCCAAGAAAACCCCAAAGGAAGAGTCAGACACAACTAAAAAACAACTGAATAAGTGTATGCCAGGCATGGTGCTAAGTGTAGCAGATATAAGGAAAGGCATACAACGGTCCCTGCTCTGAAGCAGCTCACAATGTAATGGTAGCTTGAGTCACAGGAGCCCAGGATTCCAAACCACATGTTGCAACAGCCCAGCAGGGAAGCCTTAAGAAGCCACTGTGCAGGGTTGGGAAGTCAAACCCAGGGGGCCTTTGGGCTTAGAAAATAGGGCAACTGACCTATGTAGGAACAGAGCTCAACTGTGAAGCTAACCCTGCTCCTTCACCATAGAAAAAGTGGTGTAGGAAGAATATGCCCCCAGAGTGTTGGGGAAAATGCTTTCATGTTTGCTCTTGCCATAACTTTGAAATATATATATTAGAGAGAGAAAGAGAGAGAAAGAGAGGGAGAGAGAAAGAAAGAGAGAGAGACGGAGGAAGAGAAGGAAAGAAAGGGGGGAGAGAGAGACAGAGAGACAGAGAGGGAGAGAGAAAGAGACAGAGACAGAGAGACAGAGAGAGTGTGTGTGTGTGTCTTGGGCCTGGAATCTCACACACTTACTAGCTAAAGAGACACCAAGACAAGTCACCTAACCTCTGTCTGCCTCAGTTTCCTCAACTACAAAATGGAGGTAACAAAAGCACCTACCTCCTAGGGTTGTGAGGATCAAATAAGATAATATTAATAAAGGGCTTATCTGGCACATAGTAGGTGTTTAATAAATACTTATTCCTTCCCATTTTTTGGAAGAAAATAAAAGCTCTAATCTGAATTGAGTGGTTAAATGTAACAAGGGTGCTTGGGCCCCTAAAACTGGAGGTAACACAGTCACTGGGGACTTGAGCCAAGGGCAGAGACGATCCTCTCCCCCAGTCTCCTAAAGATACCAGAGAACCCTAAAAGTGAAATGAACACTTGAGGCAGTGGGGGATAGCAATCACTCTAGCCATCTAGCCTTTTATTAAAACTCTGCTGCTCCTCCAAATTAATAACAATATTGTTGATTTGATTATAATTCCCTGAACAACAGACAGGAGGTAAAGTAGGGATAGTGACTGGGCAACCACAAGTAGATAGCAAGACCCTGGTTCTGCCTGGATACTGAGTAGCCTGTGCAGTGGACAGAACATTGGACATGGAGTCAGGAAGATCTGAGTTCAAATCCTCATCCAAACTAGCTATGTGATCCTGAACAACTCAGTCAACCTCCTTAGTTTCAGTTTCTTCTTCCATAAAATGGAGATGGTAGCCTTTACCTCTAAGAACAGCTGTGAGGATAAAATGAGATAATGCGTGTAAAGCACTTTACAAACCTTAAAGTTTTATATAAATGCTAATTACAATTATCAACAAACCCATTTTATGGATAGTGAAGCTAAGGAACATAAAAACTAAACAGATTTTCGAGAGTTGGAAATAATAATAATAAATGTTATAGGGTTTGCAAAAATCTTAGTATTTTCCTTGATCTTCCCAACAACCCTAGAAAATAGGGGTTATTATTATCTCCACTTTTCAGATGGAGAAACAGAGGTTGAGAGACCCAGTGACTTGCCCAGGGTCACAATAACTAGCAAAGTTCAGCTCTAAGATTCAAACTCCCCATTTCCTGCCTCCCAGTCCAATGTCATATCTATCCAAAAGTCCTTTCTATAATCCAATAGTCATTCTATCATTTAGGTGGATGACACAGCTAGCAGGTATTAAAAGTAGAATTTAAATCTTCATCTTTCCAGCTTATACACCCAGCATCCTATTGTCTAAGCCAGGAATGAAATTGAAAGCATCCAAACAGAGAAGAAAGAAGTTCTATTTTTAAGTTTAAAAAAATCCTCATGGGCAAACAATTACAAAGTTGGATGGGGGGAGCAGTGGGAGATGCCTCGTTCATAATAATAAGCTTCTCTTGATTTTTTTTTCAGGTTCATTTCTCTGACAAGTTTCTGAAGGATCTTCTGCTGGGGCTGCCCTGCAATGAGCATGTAACATATTTCCCACTGCTCATAAGAGGTCCCTGATAATTACATTTGGTACAACTAAAGCATACAGTGTTCTCATGCATGAATGAATATTTCTGAAACCTTGAGATGGCTTTCTCCAGGAGAGACAATCTGGAAGAGAATCACAAATATGAACGAAAATAGAGATCCGATTTTTCCTTTGCATTGGATGAGTCAGCTTAGTTCACAGTCTTCAAATCTTATCCAAGAATAGCACGTGGCTTAATTAGGCAAGAGTCAGCTTAATAGCCAGCTCACCTCAATGAGGATAACTGATTATATGGAGAACTCTGCTGATGGTTATAAAAATGATTTTAAATGGCATCATTTCAATTCATTTCAATAAGTGTTTCTTAACTGCCTACTAGTTGTCAGAAACTGTTGGAGGTGCTAGTGATACCAAGAAAAGAAAACACTCTGATCTCAAGGAGCTTCATTTCTCCTGGGGGACAAGATGCATACAGATATATAAATAATCATTTCATCAACAAGGATATATTGGGCAATTACTCTGTGCTAGGCACAGAGTTATAAATACAAACAACAAAAGGGTCCCTGCCTTCTATTAGGTAATGTACTACGGGGGCGGGAGGGGGGTTGCTGTGGAGTTCTGGAGGTAGAACAAAAGCATAATAACAAAAACTCTCAGATTTACATATTATCTGATTTGATCTTCAAATCATCTTATACACAGATAACTTATTTAAGTCAATCGATCAACAAGCTATTATGAACAAACAGATCTTGCTCTCAAGAAACTTCAGTTCCACTGTAGGAAATAAACTGAACACAAAAAACAAATGATCATTCAATTAATCAATGAGCATCTATTAGACACCAACTCTGGCCCAGGTGCTTGGGATATTAAAACAATCATGAGCACCTGCCATCAGGAGCCTAACATTCCACATAGTAACAGGGCATCTAACCCTAACCCTAATTCCGCCTCCAACCCTAACCCTAACCCTAACGCTATTTAATTGAAATTGGCATGGGTTCGTTTCTTGTAAACGAGCAAAGGTTGTATTTTGAAGACAATGAGGAAAAAATCATCTCCATAACTTGACTACAGCTAAGTTATAGCAGTTCCATCAAAAGTCACAATTGTGATCACCTGTACAGATAGTACATAGGCAGCCCTCGGTCCCCCTGGAATCACAGAAGGGATTTGGAAAAGATATTAATGGACATCTAGTTTAATCTAAATCCCCAAATCTACTCCAACTCATTCCTGAGAAAAACTCCCTTCTGCAACATTCTTTGACAAGTAGTCCTCCAGTGGAGGCAGAGGGGAGGGGATGCTTCCTTCTAATGCTGCCCATTCTATTTGTAGATAGCTCTAATTATTAAGAAAGTTTCTCTCCTTCCCCTTACATTAGCTTCTTTGTAACTTCGACCCATTGCTCAACTTGTGCTAAGTCCAAAATGAACAAATCAAATTCTTCTTTCACTCGATGACCCTGTAAACACTTGGACACAGTTAATGTAATCTCTGCATTTCACAAGAGATGAAGTGACCAGATTTTGATCAGCTCTGCAAAGGACCCAACAGCTTGGCTTTATATTAATCACCCACCACTATGATGTCTGGGAGCTGGAAGATATTAGAGAGAGAGAAAGTAACTCCTGCAACTTAAAGGACTGGAGAAAGAAAAATCTTGATTCTACCTTGGAAGTATTTAATTTACTGACCTCATTCCAATAAGGACCCATATCAAAGGACTTAGAATTCCTTTCTAAAAGGATCTTCAAAAAAATTTAAGATCGGGAAAGAAACACCTTTCCCCCCTACAACAAATAAACAAACAAATTAAATGTTTTTTAAAATAAATAAAAAAGAAAGAAAGCAACCTAAGAAATAAGAAACAGATGGTGCACACAAGAAATATATTTGTAGTTTTAATAAAAACATCTCAGGTTGGCATTGGCACAGACACAAACAGATATGGAGTACCTGGTATGTAGTCAAAATTTGCATATGCACACTTCATTGCAGAGATGTCAGAGACAGAATTTGTTGTCATTTTCCCTATTAATGTTGCTATTTAAATTTCTATCACAATATTCAAGTAATAAACCTGTTAAAAAGGAAAACTTCTGCCTAACCTATTCTTTAGGCTAAGGAAACCCTCTACCAATAGTTTTTTTTTTCTTTCATCTCTCAAGATCTCTCTGTAAACTAGTCAAATAAGTGAATCAAATGCAAATTCTAGACCACGTATCATAGGTTCAGAACTGAATGGGTCCTCAGATTCCATCTGATCCAACTCTCAAATTTTATAGGTAGAAAAACTGAGGCCCAGGGAGTTTTAGTGACTTGCCCAAAGTCACATAAGTAGCAAGCATCAAAAACATAGTTTGAACCCAGTCCTCTAACTGAAGAGATAGTGCTGTTACCACTGTCACACACTATTTCCTTAAAATGGGCAGCTAGGTGGTATGGCGGATAGAGCATCAAGTCTAGAGTCAGGAAGACTCATCTTTCTGAGTTTAAATCTGGCCTCAGACAATTACTAGTTGTATGACCCTGGGCAAGTCACTTAACCCTGTTTGCCTCAGTTCCCTCATCTGTAAAATGAGCTGGAGAAGGAAATGGCAAATCACTCTAATATCTTTGCAAAGAAAACCCCAAATGGGATCAGAGTCAGACATGACTGAAAAAATGGCTGAACAACAACAGTATCTCCTTATAATATATAGTAATTCACCACGACCTGCAACTGCATAAAGACTTTGGAGATATCCTTGGTTATTATTAAAGCAGTATAAAGTTCAGGAGCTTAAAACTACACAAAGATTTTGGGGACATTTTGTATTAAATACGACCATCTGTTTAGATGGAAGAAGAAATCACGGAGGAGGTAGGATTTCAACTCAACATTAAAGGAGGACCCAAATTTTAAGTGGATACCCCAGGATAAGCAGTGTAAGCACCAAGACAAAATCGATATTAAATGTAGGATATTTCAGTAGGCAATGAGGGCTAGATTGTGTGCACAGAGCATTAGACTTGTAATCAGGACAATGGAATTAGGACTTGAATTCTATTCCATATGCTTGCTAGCTTTATGAAGATGGCCATTTCACTTAATTTTTCTGAGCCTCAGTTTTTTCATCTGTAAAATGGAAATAACAATGCTTGTATTACATCAGAGTTTATGTGAGGTTCAAATATATAGTAATGTCTCAAGAACGGCAATCTGCAGAATGTGGAGGGAGACCAGGTAGGATGTTGAAATAATTCATGTATAGGGTAATGCAGACGGTCCCAAGGGAGAGGTTCAATGGAAAAAGAATCATGTAATCTAAGATGTGAGAGGAATCTTAGAATAACTGAGGAAAACATATGTGGACACCTCATTTTCCAAGGATTCAAGTACATTGAAATGTACGAACATGAAAACTGCAATGGAATTTTGCTTTGGTGATTCATAAAGTACTTTGATGCCTCGAGGTCATCATTCTCATACCAGCATCTCAGAACTAGAGGTCCTCCTAAGAACATCAAGTCAGATCTGGGAAAGCCCATAGAAATCATCTAGCTCAACCCCCTCATTTTAAATATGAGAAAACTGAATGCCAGAAAAGTGGAATGATTTGTACATGGTCATACAGGGAATAAATAGCAAGGAAAGAATTTGAACCCAGGTGCTTGGGGCAGTTAGGTGGTACAGTGGACAGAGCATTGGACTTGAAATCAAGAAGATTCATCTTCATGAGTTCAAATTTGGCCTCAGACACTTATTGTTGTATGTATTGTTATATGACCCTGGGCAAGTCACTTAACCCTATTTGCCTCAGTTTGCTCATCCGTAAGATGAGCTGGAGAAGGAAACAGCAAACCACTCTAGTATCTGCCAAGCAAACCCCAAATGGGGTCTTGAAGGGTCAGACATGACTGAAATGACTTAACAATAACTCCATTATACTGCACGACACTATCCTGAAGTAAGAATACCTTCTATAGCTTCCCTGATAATTGGTTGCCTAGTTCTCTGCTTGGACAGTATCAATTTTTCTCCGCCCAAAATATTATGCCATCCTTATTTTGTATTTCATTATGCATATATTTATATTTAGACATGTTACTTTCTCCAATGGATTGGGATCTCCTTGAAAATGACTTTTTTCCCTTTTTTTGTTTCTGAATTTATTCCTTATGCCTAGAACAGTGCCTATACCATGTAGATATTAATAAATGTTCAATGACTAGTGTACAGGACCATAGAGATAGAAGAGCTTAGGGGGCTGGCTCAATATAGACTCACTGATAAGTAACTTTTTGAGAAGTAACTTAAAAATTTTTAAGTTTAAAATTTTAAAATTAAAAAAAATGCCTAAAACTAGTCTGCCATTTGCCTCTCATAAAGGTAGAGTACAGATTAGAGGTGGGGGAAATCCAACTAATACAATTATTTTAGCCTTTTTACAAAATATATCCTATTTTAGAAATAGAAGGGATCTCCATGGCCATCTAATTCAACCCATCCCTCTCAAAAAATAATACCTAAGAAGTGATCATTCAGTCTTTCCCTGATGCCTTCCAATGGTGGAAAAAAAACTACTCCCCCAAAGCAGTTCATTGCACTTTGAGACAACTCTAATTGTGAGGGATTTTTTCCTAACATCAAGGCTAATTTTGTTCTTTTCAATTTGTTCTCTTCAATTCCTACCTATTGCTCCTTGTTCTGCTTTCTGGGGTCAATCTGAACAAGTCTACTCTTTCTTCTACATACATGATGACTCTTCAAATATTTGAAGGAAAATTATCATGTCATTTTGAGTATCTCTTCTCCAGCATAAACATCATTTGAATATTCTCCAGCTTATTAATGTCATATCTAAAGTGTGACACAGCACTGAACACAATAATACTAAGGTTATCTGATCAATGTAGAATATCATAAGACAATATCACCTCTTTATTCTAAACCGTTTCTCTCTTAATGTATTCCAAGACTGTATTGGCTACTGAGGCTACCACATTACACTCCTGACTTAAACTGAGTTTTTAGTTCACTAAAACACAAATCTTTTTTATATAAACTGCTACCTAACAAGCAATTCACCACCTTGGCATTGTGACATTGATTTTCTGAACTCTTAGGTAAGAATTTACATTGACTTCTGTTACATTTCATCTTATTTGATTCATTCCAGTGTTTTAGCCTGAAAATATGAATCTTTGTGACTTTTGAGACTGACACAATCCCCTACCCAATCCCAACCCTCCCAATTTTGTGTCATCTGCAACCTTGACAAACACACCATCTATACTTCCACTAATTAAAAAAAAAAGTTAAGAAACTCAAAGCCAGATCTCTGGGAACCCTCTACTGTTTTGTTCTGAGTTTGGGTTATTTTTTGGGGTTTTTTTTTTGGTTACTTTTTTTTTCTTTGTTGCAATACCTATCACAATGCCTTTCTAGATAACAGTGAAAAATTATTAGAGTCTGACTATTCAAACACTTCTACTGTTATCTAATTATACCATTGTTTGGATGTCTATTTCTTTCACAAGAATGTCATGATTTATGGTATCAAACCCGTTGCTAAAATCTAGGTAAGGTCTAGCTAGAAACCTAGAAACCTGGAAACCTAGAAACCTCTTCTTCCTAGAAGTACTTTCCAGCCATAGTGGAATTTCCCCTAAGGCCCCTCACTCAGATTGGATAGCTCCTGCTACAGCCTCCATTTTAAGAAAGGTGTCCAGGTCAGTCATGTGTAATTCCTCTTTAGACTACACTCTAGACCTTCTCTAGCAGGTCTTCTCATTAGAAACCTCTCCCCCTCTCTACTTTTCAATTTCTTTTTATGTGTTTTCTCTTCCCATTAGAAAGTAAACTCTTTTTTTTTTAAAAGCAATCGGGGTTAAGTAACTTGCTCAAGGTTACATGGCCAGTTATTTCTGGGAGTGGTGCTAAGTATCTCAGCCCAGATTTGAACCCCAGGTCATCCCAACACTGGAGCCGGGCTCTTACTTGCTGAGCCACCTGGCCGCCCCTAAGCAATTGGGGTTAAGTAACTTGCTAAAGGTTACACAGCCAGGTGTTTCTGGGTGGTTGCTAAGTGTCTGAGCCCGGATTCGATCCACAAGTCATCCCGACAGTGGAGCCAGTGCTCTTACTCGCTGCGCTACCTGGCTGCCCCAGAAAGTAAACTCTTTAAGAGCAGAAACTGTTTTTCTGCATGTATATGTAACCTCAATGCTTAGCACAGTGTCTGATATATGGTAAGAACTTAATAAAAGTTTGTTGATTGACTGACTAGCAAGCATTTCCAAAATATAAACAAGTTATGCTGGCTGGACATGTTCTTCATAAAGTCATGCTAATTCTTTACAATATTTATTTCCTTTTCTAGGTGTTCATTAATAATCTAGAATTTTCCTGGAATTGGAGTCAAGCTTATTACACTATAGTTTAGCATTCTATTATCTTCCCATTTTCTGAAAATCAGAGCAACATTTGCCCTTTTCCAGTCCCCCAGTACCTCTCTTACTTTCCATGATCTTTCAAATGTCAATGATAGTGCCTTAGCAATTACCTCCACTTGTTTATATTCCAAAATTCTCCTCTGAGGTCCCTTCCGAAATGTCTTATAATGATATGAAAGTAGTTCCCCAAAGGATTGGCCAGGAGGGCACAAACTCTGATTCTATTAGGATGGAAACACTTGCAATTGGATCCCTGAAACAGACTATGTATCCAAGATCCCAGTCTTTGCCCTACTAAATCCTAGGATCATGAGGTAAATGATTTAGATTTAGAACTGAAAGAGACATCATAGGACACCTAATACAGCCTCTTCCTTTTACAGATGAGGAAACTGAGGTCTAGAGAAATGATGTAACTTGGCAAAAGGTTATAAAAGTGGTAAACATCAGAGATGGAGAAAGTTATTGTTTCCAAAGTTAGTGTTCTTGCTACTGTTCACACTGCCTCCTAAATACAGAAGACCTCAACACCCATAGTGTACCTATGAGTTGATGAATTGCCTTTTGGCCAAAGTCACTCATGAAGGTCATCTACTAAGGCAGGATGGAGTTACTATTGGCATAGGCAGAAGGTTCAGCAGTCCTAATGTAATCCTGGACCTTCTAAAAGTCTTAATGATTCTAAATAAATATTCTTGCTAATCACTCAGCTGGAAATCACAGCCCAACAAGCCCCATTCAAAGAACCATCCTGCTTCTGGCTCTAACCACTCCCTAATTTCATTAGCAAATGCTCTTTGCCCAAAACAGAACCAGGCCTTATGAAGCCTCTACGACAAGTTTCCAAGAAGTAGGAAAAATTGGGTTAGGAAGTTCCTGCATGTCACTGGGAAAGAAAAAAAAATGTCAAGCTTCTTCACTTCAATTAGCTATATTTTGAATGAGCAGTTGCAAATTCTCTGGAATTATTATTTTTTTTTTAGTTCTGTATATGGAAATTAAGCAACTATCGCCATTTAAAAAATAAAATATGTAAAAGCTGCCTGTTACACTCACTAAGTGATTAAAAAGGTAATCGTGGAAAAATGGGCCACATATTTGTTTATATTAATGTTAATAACTTGCTAACTAATGATAAATGAATGATAATTTATTCTAAGGGAAATGAAGTGTGCCCTAAAGACAGACTCTGTAAATGAAAGCTTATGCTCACGCAGGTTCAGAGAACATACATTAATAACTGTATTCCTTTCTGTAATGAAGATAACTTCATGTAAATTATATGCAGAAAAAAGACCCACAATCACTACCTAAAGTTGGTGAAAGGAGTCCAGAAGGCAGCGGGAGCTGAGGAGAGTCTTAGAATAGTAAAGTTTGGTATGATTGTTTTCCTGCTTTGGATTTTTGTTGTGGTATGAAACTTTTCTCCCTTAATCACTAGCAGGGTTACCCTAACCAAGTCACTTAGCAACTCTCAACATTAGTTTGCTCATTTGTAAAATGGTAATAGTAATAGTATGTACTTCATAGGGTTGTTTTGAGGATGAAAGGAGATAACCTGTGTAAATCACTTTGCAAACTTAAAAAGAATATCTAAATGACAGCTATTTTATAGAAATTATCATTTTAAATTTAGGGCTTTTTTGATTGATATATTTTGTTTTTATATCACCTCTATTCAATAAGTCTCCCTTTCCCTCCCAGAGCATTGTAATGGTGTTGGGAATTTGAAGATGCCTCCTAATAGGCTGAATGTAATCACACAAAACCTGTGTTAGGAAGAGTTTGCTGAAGAATGGAGCAGAGCCCACAGGAAGCTGGGAGTCAGAGCAGTTAAAGCTGGAGGGAGGAGAGGATACACCCAGGGAGACAGCCAGGTTTGTGAGTGTTGCCCCCTGCTATGACAGCTAGGCTTGTGAGTGTGTGTTTGTGGGAAGGCTAAAGGATGGTGTGGCTTCATTCTGTGCTATGGTGTATTAACTTTTTTGCTACTATGATGGATTTGACTTTCTGGTGTTGGGATTTGGTTTTCTAGCGTCAGAATAAATGTTTTGCTTCTGTCTTCTATATGGAGAATGTTATTTTTTGTGACTGAGAACTGTGGTGGCATATTTACAATTTCCATCAGCACTGTAAATATTGCATTGGTGCTACAACCATCACCTCTTATAATACAGAAAAATGAGGAAAAAATTTTGCAGCTAGATTCTCTGATAAAGACCTTATTTCATATATATATGGAACTAATCCAACTTATAAAAATAAGGGCCATTTCCCAGTTGATAAATGGTTAAAGGATATGAACAGGCAGGTTCCAGAAGAAGAAATCAAAGCTCTCAATAGTCACATGGAAAAAAAATGCTCTAAATCACTATTGATTAAATTAAATTAAATAAAACTAATATATAGAAAGGTCTAATATTATATGCAGTATTCCACAGCCATGGTCTCTCACCTTATAAATGAAGCAAGAGGAGGTATATGTTTTCTTTGGGGCCAAGAAAATGTCCTTAACTCATTAGCTAACTTTGCCTTGGTTTCACTGTCCTCACCTTAGTCTCCTATTAAGTGCTTGGAAATGTCAACGAGGAAAAGCTTGGGGATTCTTAGTTTTACTACATGTAACTGAAGAAAGAAATCTTAGTAAGTATACCACTAGACATATGGGAGGGGGAAGATGAAGGGAAATAAACCAGCCCCAAATTTCTTACATCAGTTACCTTACAGCACATACATCTAGGCTTCTGAGATCTTGTTCATATTTGGTGAAGCCAGTAGAACCAAGCATTTTGTCAAAACTGTCCATTATGAGCCCCTCAAGCTATATAGTGGTATACTTACTGAGATTCCTTTCTTCAATTACATGTAGTATGGCAGGATAGAAAATAAACACAAATAAATCATCAGCATTTCTATATAGTACCAAAAATAAAAACATCTTAGCAGGAAGAGATAAAGAAATCCCATGTAAAATACACACAGACAATATAAAATACTTGGGACTTTACCTGACAAGACAAACCCTGGGATTATGAGAACACAAATACAAACGGCTTTTCACACAAATAAAAATTGATCTAAACAAATGAAGAAATATTAATTGCTCATTGGTAGGCCAAGTCAACATAATTGAAATGACAATTCTACATAAACTAATTTATTTATTCAGTGCCATAACAATGAACCTATCAAAAATTATTTTATAGAGCCAGAAAAATAGAAACAAAATTCACCTAGAAGAACAAAAGTTTAAGAATATCAAAGGCATCAATGAAAAAACGTCAAGGAAGGTAGCTTAGCAGTTCCAGATTTTACACGATATTACAAAATAGTTATCAAAATAATCTAGTAGGGGCAGGTAGGTAGCACAGGGAATAGAGCACTGGCCCTGGACTCAATAGTACCTGAGTTCAAATCTGACCTCAGACACTTGACACATTTACTAGCTGTGTGACCTTGGGCAAGTCACTTAATCCCAATTGCCTTGTCTTCCTCCGTCCAAAAAAAATCTACCATTAGATAATAGAGTGGTAGATGAATGGAACAGAGCAGGTACACAATACAAAACAGTAAATAACCAAGTAATTCAATGTTTGATAAACCCAATGATCCAAACTTTGGGGGTAAGAATTCAACATATGACAAAAATTGCTGGGAAAACTAGAAAGCAGTTTGGAAGAAACGACACAGACTAACATCTCACACCATATACCAAGTAAAGGTCAAAATGGATAAATGGTTTAAACATAAAGGATGATATCATAATTAGAAGAGCATGGAACAATATATGTATTGCATCAGTAAATAAGGAAATAGTTTATGACCAAACAAGAGACAGGGTGGATTATGGGAAGTAAAACTCATAATTTTGATTATATAAAATTAAAAAATTTTCACTCAAACAAAACTAATGAATCAAAATTACAAGGAAAACAGAAAAATGGGGGAAATTTTTGCATCTAGATTCTCTGATAAAGACCTTATTTCTTACATATATAGAGAACTGATCCAATTTCTAAAAATAAGAGCCATTTCCCAGTTGATAAATGGTTAAAGGAAATGAGCAGATAGGCTCCAGAAGAAGAAATCAAAGCTATCAATAGTCACATGGAAAAAATGCTCTAAATCACTACTGATTAGAGAAATAAAAATTAAAACAACTGAGATACCACCTCATAGCTTTCATATTGGCTAACATGACAGAAAAGGAAAGTGACAAATGCTGGGAAGATGTGGAAAAATTGAGACACTAATGCACTGTGGGTGGAGTTGTGAACTAGTCCAATCATACTGGAGAACAGTTTGGAACTGTGCCAAAAGAGCTATCAAACTGTGTGCATGTCCTTTGATCCAGAAATACCACTACTAGGTTGTATCCCAAAAAGATCAAAGGAAAAGGAAAAGGACATATTTGTACAAAAATATTTATAGCACTTCTTTTTGTGGTGCCAAAGAATTGGAAATTGAGGAGATGCCCATCAGTTGGGGAATGGCTAAACAATTTGTGGCATATAATTGTGATGGATTACTACACTGCTATAAGAAATGATCAGCAGGATTACTTCAGAAAAACCTGGGAAGACTTATATGAATTCTTACTAAGTGAAGTGAGCAGAACCAGAAAAGCACTGTACACAGTAACAGCAATATTGTAAAGATGGTGAACTATGAAAGATTTAGCTACTCTTATCAAAACAATGACCCAAGACAATTCCAAAGGATCCATGATGAAAAATGCTATCTACCTCCAGAGAGAGAATTGATTAACTCTGAATACAGATCAAAGCATATTACTATCTTTATTTTTATGGTTTAAATTTGTGGTTTTTTTATATCATGGTTAATATGGAAATATATTTTACATGACCTCATGTGTAATTGAAATAAAATTGTTTTTCTTCTCTAGGAGAAGCAGTACAGAAAGAGAATTTGAAACTCAAATTTTTAAATGATTGTTTAAAAAATTATAAATGTAATTTGGAAATATCTAATATGTTTAAAAATTATAAATGTAATTTGGAAATATCTAATAAAATAAATAAAAAGGCTAGAATAAAATAAAAGAATTAGAAAAGTCCTTAGAGAACACCTAGTCCAGCCTCTTCCTGAATAGAAATATACCCAACAAATAAGTGGTCATCCAGCCTTTAATTAAGCCCCACTTGTGCAGGAGAACTTCATTACCTCTCAGGGTAGCCCACTCCATTTCTTTCAGTCAGTCAATAAGCATTTATTCCTCATTGAAGGCATCAGACAACATTACTGATTTGGCCTTGATGTCATGTTCATCCTTGTCAATGGCATCGAGGTCAGCTATGTTGCACTGATTATTTAACTTAAAAGGCTAACGAGCCAAGACTAAAGTGGAGGGAGGGTTGGTGCATGATTTTCTGTTTGCAGATGATTGTGGACTCAATGCAGCCTCTGAAGCTGAGATGCAACAAAGTATGGATCAATTCTCTGCTGCTTGTGCTAATTTTGACCTAACAATCTAACTCAAAGAAAATGCAGGTGCTCCACCAACCAGCACCACACCAGCCATATAAAACCATCAGTTACACAGCAAATGGAGAAGTTTTTAATGCTGTGGATAAGATCAGTTACCTTGGCAATATACTTTCCAAGAATGTACACATTGATAATGAGGTTGACACATGCATTTGCCAGAGCTAGCTCAGTGTTTGGGAGACTCTGAAGGAAAGCATGGGAAAGAAGAGGTATTAGTTTGACCACCAAACTGAAGGTCTACAGAACCATTGTGTTGACCTCATTGTTGTATGCCTGTGAAACGTGTACAGTCTGCCAGCACCATGCTAAGAAACTGAGTCACTTTTGAATTGTCTTAGGAAGATTCTAAAGATCACCTGGCAGAATAAGATACTGGACACTGAGCTTCTTTCTTGAACTGCCAGGCATTCAAACTCTATTGCAGAAAGCACAACTCTAATGGGCTGGTCATGTTGTTTGAATGACAAATATACACTTGCCTAAAAGACTCTTTTAAGGAGAACTCATGCAAAGAAGGTGTTCACATAGTGCCCAGAATAAGCAATACAGGGACCTTCTCAAGATCTCTCTGAAGAATTTTGAAATTGATTACATAACATGGAAGATGCTGGCAATGGACTGCTCAGCATGGCATTCCCTCATCAAAAAAGGTGCTGTGTTCTATGAGGGAAGCAGAACTGTAGTAGCTTAGAAGAAATGGGAGATACACAAATTTAGAAACATCTTCACCCCAAATGTTTATATGGACTATTTATGCCCAACCTATGGCAGAACATTCCAAGCTTGTATGGGTTCGATCAGCCAGTCAGACACACCGTCAGACTCCAACATAGTGATGTCATTTTGTTCCTCTAGAAGAAAGGACGATAACCAACCAAGCATTTATTAAACACCTACCATATTACAGGCACTGTGTTAAGCCCTAAGGCTACCAAAAAGAAGACAAAAGATAGTCACTGCCTTCAAGGAATTCACAGTCTAATGGGGGAGATTACATGTCCAAACGACTAAATACAAATACAAAATAGACAGGACAAATTGGAAATAACTGAGGGAAGGCACTAGAATTAAGAGGGGTTGGGAAAGGCTTTCTACAGAAGATTGGATTTTGGCTGAGCCTGAAAGGAAATCAGAGAACCCAAGGGGAAGAGATGAGAAGGAGGGCACTCCAGGTATGGGGAACAACCAGTGAAAATACCCAGATCCCAGAAATGGAGTATATTGTTTAAGGAACAGCCAAGCAGCCAGTGTCACTGAATCAGATAAGGTATAAGAAGACTGGAAAGGCAGTGGGGAGGGGTGGGGTAGATTGGACTTGGAATTCCATACAGAGGATTTTGTATTTGATCCTAGAGGTGATAGGGAACCTCTGAAGTTTATTAAGAAGGAAGGATGACATGACTGGACCTTTGTTTTAGGAGAATCATTTTAGTGATTGAATGGAGGATGAATTGGAGTGGGCAAGCTGATCCATGATCAGCTACTGCAGTACTCCTGGTGAGAGGGTGATAAGGGTCTGTACCAGAGGGGTGACAGTGTCAGAGGGGAGAAGGGGGTAAATTCCAGCGATATTGCAGAGGTGAAATTGACAAGCCTTGACAAATAGTCTGGATATGGTGGGGGGAGTAGTGAGAGAGACAGGAGTCCAGGACGACTCCTAGGTTGTGAGACTGAGGGACTCGGAGGGTTGTGTTGCCCTGGACCATAAGAGGGAAATCAGGAAGGGGGAAGGACTCGGGAGGAAAGAGAATGACTTTGGTACAGTCTGCTTGCCAGTTTTTTCTGCCATCCAACCTAAAACTGGCCCCTCTACACTTCCACCCATTACCCCTGTTTCTGCCCTAAGGGGCCAGGGAGAACATTTATCCTTTTTCCACATGAAAAACCCTTCAGACACCTGCAGACAACTAGCATGTCAATAAATCAAAACGCATTTATTAAACACCTACAATATGGAGGGCACTGTGCTGGGCAAAAAAAGCAAGCTAGTGCCTGCCCTCAAAGAGCTTACATTCTACTAGGAGGATATAATGTGTTTATAGATAAGTAAATACTAGATACACTAGGCTGTGTGACCCTAGGCAAATCCTTCAACTCTGTCTACCAGAGGCAATTGTCTAAGACTAAAACTTGCAGAGAAGGTAGCAAACTGCACTAATGGAGTGTCTACACCCATGAAATCACAAATTCAGTCTCTTTGTGTATATATAACATGCATTACATATAATATTATACATATATCAATGCATTATGTATAAAACAACTGCATACACATATGTGTATAAGTGTACATGCATGTATATATGACATGTACGTGTTAGTATACGTTGTAGATGGTGAATGCATGCTTGTTAAGTCCATATACACATCTACATAATTGTACGAATATCATTATACTTGTGTGTACATATCTGCACATATGTGTGCATATATTGCTGTACAGGTGGTACACTATTGTGTACACATGTGTAATACATTCTACATGCATAGACCTGTATATTATCACACATGTGTTTAGAAGGCAATATGCACCTAGACTGTGTTACATTATACATACATAACACCTGATGTGCATGCATGTGTATAGAATGTCACGTGTGATGTGCATTTGTACATCATGTATTGGTGCATGCACACACACATGTGTTATGCAGTCACTATGCATACAATGCATTGTATACATATATGTGGTACACACAGCTGTACATCTGCATGTGTCCTGTACGAATGTGCGTATGTTACCAGTGTTATACATAAGTGAAGCACTGAACACAGTGACATGTACCTACATAACACATACATGTAACCCATACTTGATATAGGGACTGAACCTGTGATCATGGGTATTGGGACTCTCAAGGAAACTCCCTACTCCAATGCACCTTAACCCCTTCTCTGAGATTTATAGTCTAAGAGAGTTGCCTCTGATGTTAAGTGACATTCAGTGACTTGTCCAGGGTCATAATGGTGAGTTCTTTGAGGGTAGAGACTCTATTTGCTACTTTTGCTTCTATTTGTATCACCAGAGCTTACTTAATACACTGCCTGGAACATAGTAGGTGCTTAATGCACATTTCTTGACTGGCAATGTCCTGTATTTACTCATCTATGAACACGTTGCATCCTCCCAGTAAAATGTAAGCTCTTTGAGGGCAGGGGTTCCCTCACTTTTTGTATTTGTATCCCTAGCCCCAGTGTTTCTTTGATTATTGACAGGCTAACTGTCTTCAAGAATTACTCATTCACAAACATGCACATATACACATGTATACATGTATGTTATACATTTACATATCTAGAGACATACAAAGAATGTATATTATACAACATAAACATACAGAGATTTGGTTGGAATGGGGAGAGGATGGGGATGCAGGTTACTTAACATGGAGAGAATGAGGAAAATCCTCTTATGGGTGGCTGCTCCGTGAGCTGAAGGCTTCTAAGAGAAACACATTAGGAGCAAAGACATTCCAGGCATGTCCTCCCTGTCTCTCTTCTTCTCTGGTCTCAATATTCCCAGTTCATTCAATCCTCATATGACCCAGACTGGAGGCCCTCCCCCATCCTATTTTCCCTTGCTCTACATCATATAAAATGCCCTTCCTAAAATGTGTTATGACAGGTAGGTGGTACAGTAGATAGAGTCCTGGGCCTGGAATCAGGCCTATCTTCCTGAGTTCAAATCTGAACTCAGATACTTACTGACCTTGGGCAAATCAATTAACCCTGTTTGCCTCAGTTCCTCATCTTTAAAATGAGTCAGAGAGGGAGATGGCAAATAACTCCAGTATCTTCGCCAAGAAAATCCCAAATGGGGTCACAATTTGTCGAACACAACTGAAACAACTCAACAACAAAAATATGGTGTCTAGAACCAAAGACAATACTCCAGCTATGGTAGGACCAAGAAAGGAGACAAGAAAACTACAACCTCCCTAGCCCTAGACATGTCTTCTTTTTGCTTTGTTTTTAAACTAAATTTTTATTGATCTCATGTTTTTATGTCACCTTCATTTCCCACTGTATCTCTTTCCCTACCCCTTTCTGGAGAGCCATCCCTTATAACAAAGAAGAAGTTAAGAAGGGTGGCTAGGTGGCACAGTGAATAGAGCAGTGGCCCTGGAGTCAGGAGGACCTGACTTCAAATCCAGCCTCAGACACAACACAAAAACTAGCTGTGTGACCTTGGCCAAGTCACTTAACCCCAATTGTCCTACCTTCCCCCCTCCAAAAAAAAAGAAGAAATTAAGAAAAAGGAAGAATATAAAGTTTAGAAACACCAACATATCAAAAAATGATCTGGACTTTTTGGTTGCCACATGATACTGTCCACATATTAAGGCCACCATATTCTACCATCAGGCCAGGTTTGATAACCTGTTTCTATTGGCTACTGGCCCTGCCAGGTTCCTATGTATGGAATCTTTGCCTTGGAATGGAAAGGGAGAGGCAAAAAATCACCAAGAAAGGAAGAGAAAAGAGTCAACGGGCCAAATCAGGAAATGTGTCCAGGAGAGAGGAAAGCTGAGAGAGGCTCTGGGTATTTAGTCTCCATGGAGGCCAAGGCTGGAAAGCTAAGTCACCGGCTGTTCCCTCTCTACAATCAGGACTGCTACAATTAAGGGGTAATCTATCCAGTGCTCTCTAGCCTCTGACTCTCTCATCAAGCCCAATTCAAATCTCCAACTATTAATACAGATTGCTAACCAATCTAAAAACTGCATATGCACACACACACCACACACACACACTACACACACACACACACATCTTCTGCACATCAATTTGAAAAAGACTGGGACCAGCTGGCAAAAAATCACAGCAATCTTACACCTGGGCTCCTACCCAATCAGGCTGCTGAGGCTGACAGAGAATTTTTCTGCTCTTTCATCAAACTACTTTTTAGCTAGGAAGCCCTTCCTTGGATTTAAATGGTCCCTTTTCAGCCAATCCCCATTTCCCACTGATTCTTGCATGTGAAAGATAAGCTTTCAATGAAAACATCAACTGGGAAAACATCAACATTCAACTGAATAACCCAAAGAAGGGTCATTCAGAACTAACAGGGAGCTGGGAAGCAAAGTTGGTTTGCCCACCCTGTAGAATGGCATCTATAGTAGAATGTAGTTGCTTCAGGACAGGAAATTCTAGGCTATCTCAGGATCATTCTCCAGATCCTTAGAGACACAGATGGGCCATTCCACAGAGGACACACAGGACTATTATATGATATTTCAGATTTCTGTAGCTTTTTGAGAAGGAAGTCTGCATAGATGGGCTGCCTGGAAGCTAGTGACACCTGAGTTCATGTCCTTCCCCTGATACCTACTGGTTATGTGACTCTGAGTAAGTCACTCACTTCACACCTCAAAACCCTATGAAGCTCTCAAATATTAAATTGCTGAGAAGATGCCTGCCTACATTGCTAGGAGTTGCCTATGCCAATGAAATCAAGTGAAGTCCCATATTTTGTGTAGTATTTCACTGTTTACACAGCAATTTACTCCACCATGAGGTAGATATGCAAGGCTTTTTTGAGGGGATGGGGTGAGGTACCGGAGGTTCTGAATGTATTATTTCATCAGCATAGAGAGCCCTTGGCTAAAAATAACGGCACCAGTTCCCTCCACTGACACATCGGCACATATTTTTTAACTGCTAATTTCATATACTAAGTGACTTGATCAGGGTCACACAGCCTATATGTATCAGAGTGGGGGATGTGATCCCATATCTTCCTGACTTCACATCCACTATATCACCTTGCCCCTCATGCAAGGATTACTATTCTAACCTTACAGACACAGAAATATGAGCTTAGAAGTTGAAATTCAATAAATATGGGTCTGCTCATGGTCATTGAGGCAGGAAGTATCAGAGCCAGATTCAAATCTAGGTCCCTGAACACCACGTCCAGCACTCGATTCCCTAATCTCTGCTGCCCCTATTGAGGCAGGAAGTATCAGAGCCAGATTCAAATCTAGGTCCCTGAACACCACGTCCAGCACTCGATTCCCTAATTTCTGCTGCCCCTATTGAGGCAGGAAGTAGCAGAGCCAGATTCAAATCTAGGTTCCTGAACACCAAGTCCAGCACTCGATTCCCTAATCTCTGCTGCCCCTATGGAGACTTGATCTAAGAGGTCTCTTTGGGTATGGGGAAAGTTCATTTTGTTGATAGAGCAGCTGTCCTCCCATTATGCCACCTGAGAACACAAACTGCCAGGTTATTGACAACACATGCTTTTTAGACAGAACTGCCACCTCTCTGAACCCAGAAGTCTATAAAACATTCTGACAACAATAATCTTCCTTCCACTTGGCGGATGCTTTCCTCTTTCCTTCAGCCCTCTCAACTTCCTTCCTTCTCCCCAAAACTGCCAAAAAGCACTCACCATCTTCCTGTTTTTGAAGTCAGACTGCTGCCTGCTCTATGTAGCCATTATCTGTAATTCTCCCAAATACATTAAACTCTTGGCACTGATAGATCTCTTGTAAACCATAAATTGCTTTCTTTTTCAGACAAATTTTCATGATCTTGTATTTTTTAAACCATCACCACAGCAGAACATTTTCTTTTATTCTTAAGTCTATGCTGTTCAGGTTTTCACAGTGATCCATCAATAAAACGTTGTTGTTGTTGTTGTTTAGTCATGCCTGACTCCTCATGACCCCATTTGGGGTTTTCTTGACAGAGACACTGGAGCAGTTTGTCATTTCCTCCTCGAGTTCATTTTACAGATGGGGAAACTGAGGCAAACAGGGTTAAATGATGTGCTCAGGGTCACTAAAAGTTTTTGAGGTCAGATTTGAACTCATAAAGATGAGTCTTACTGAATCCAGGCATAGCACTCTATCCACTATGGCGCCTCCTAGCTGTCCCCTATAAAATATAAAACTGCACAATAGAGTATAGGGTTCAGTGTCCTACTGTTTGCAGAGTACTATATTCAGTCAGTACTGGGAAAGCCCCCAAAGTTAGATAAGATGCAGTCCCTGACTTCATGGAGCTCACACTCTACCAAAGTAGATAGAATGCAAAGGCTGTAATTCAATAAATATATAACAAAGATAAAATGAAATTGGGATGAATGCAAGATATTGCACTTGGTTTCAAAAAATCAACTTTACACAAACAAGATTCAGGGAGGTATGCCTAGACATCTGAAAAAAAAACTGAGTGTCTTGGTGAAATGAAAGTTCCTTTCATCAAGTAGCCAACAGAATAATGTGGTGGTAAAGAAGCCTGGTACAATTAAGCCTGAGGCTAGATGCAGAGAGGATCTAAATCTCTACCCTTCTGTTGGGTCTTGAGCTGGCTCTTGACTAAGAGGGACACCATGCCTAGGACCAGGATGGGGAGGAGTCCTCTAACAAGGTTAGGTCACAACTATAGTGATATAGTTCTATATCGATATCTATCTATCTATCTATCTATCTATCTATCTATCTATCTATCTAT
>NW_027185575.1:5247414-5251125 GCF_028583685.1 Petaurus breviceps papuanus
TATCTATCTATCTATCTATCTATCTATCTATCTATCTATCTATCTATAGTTCTATATCTATAGATACAGTTCTAGCAGCATTTTAGTATATTGACAATATATACTCCCAGGGGAGAGTAACCAATGATCCTGAGTTCATGTGAATGGTTCATATTTGTGTCCCAAAAAGAATGAATGAAGGAATTTGAGGTGTTTAGTCTGGAGAAGAGAAGACTTGGGGCACATGACAGCTCCCTTTATCTGAAAGACTGTCAAGTTATTAACAGTGCTCAGCCACACAAATGCGTCTGGGATCTCATTGACTAAAAATCTCCCTCTAACAGTGCAGGGCTCAAGAACCCATTCATGGCTGCCCATCCAATGTGAAGTACACTTGCCCATGACCTCCTCAAAGTCCACCACAGAGTGTCCACCCAACATACCAGAGTCCTTCCTTGTGCTCTCCAGCCATTGTAAAGCTGCCATTATAGAGCCCAGCCTAGCTATCTCTCTGTTATGCCTTGCCTTTCCACAAGACCAGACCATCTTCTCATCCTGCCTCATGATTTCTTAGTGATGTATCTTATTCCGTTCTGTCTCAGAGATCTTCATTGGTTCTATGGTGCAGCCTACACATGTCCATCATGTGCTTCCCCAGTGCCCTCCATGTGTGGGATATTTTTATTTCTTTGGAGGTTGTTATATATTAGAGGGAAGCTAGGTGGAGCAGTGTATAGAGTGCTGAAGTCAGGAAGACCTAGGTTCGAATTTGACTTCAGACACTTCCTAGTTATATGACCTTTGGCAAGTCACTTAATGTTGTCTGCCTCAGTTTCCTCAAATGTAAAATGGGGCTAATAATTGCACATGATCAAATGAGAACATTTTGTCAAGCACTTAGCAAAGTGCCTGGCAAACAGTAGGCACTTAATAAGTGCTTGTTCCCTTCCTTCCTTATATTCCACATCTTATTGTCATATAGCAACACCAAAATCTCAGTATTGTAAGGATGGCTTTTTTTTTAATTATGAAACTTGGGGTCTCTAAAGGAAATTTGCAATTTCCCAAAATTAAGTCAACCCTTCCTTTTCTTCCCATTCAACTCTGAAACCAAATCATTGTCTAGTATTGCCATTACCATTATTGCTATTGCTAATGACAATAACATCTCACATTTCCAAGGCACTTTAAAGTTATCAAAACCCTTTTCATACAGGGTGTCCCAAAAGTCATAGTATAGTTCTAAGCTTTAATAATTTCATAACTATAAATGCTACAATCTTAAGGGGGAAAATTTGAAAGGTTAATTATTTAAATTTTTAAATATTAAAATATTTCTCATTAAAATTTAACATAACCACCATCTTGCACTCTATATTGGCTTAGTAGATTTTTGTCATTTGTAAAAACTTTCATCAGTCGTTGCTCAGTGAACGGGGTTTTAATGCATAAGCTACAATTTTGATGTATGAGATGGACTGGGTGACCAAGGGGACCAAGCAAGAGAATCTCCTCTTCCTATAGACCCAACTAAGAAAATGTCATATAAGAACTGCTGCACATGAATGACAGGGTGCCTTGTTTTATTCAAATTAAAGTAAAAAATTTTATTACTTAAAATTCATAAAACTCAGCATAAATGAAATGTTAATGAATAAAAGTATTTATTTATAATTACATATAAGATAATTATAATTTATAATTATAATGGAGATAAGTATTTATCTCCATTTTACCAGTGAAAAAACGAAGGCCTGGAGAATTTAATTGGCTGGTCCAAATTCACATAGCCAGTAAGGGGCTGAGAACCTTCCAGATTCCAGGTCTAATGATCTTGTTCTGTTTGGTCTCATTAGAAAGAACCAGGAGAAATGAATGGAAGTTACAAAAAAATGAGGCTTTATGTAAGGGAGGGGTTCCTAAGGGAGATCTATCCCAAAAAAATGTTCCACCTCCCAGCTCCCAGAACTCCTCCCTGTTTGTAATGGGAATGTAAATTTGGAAGATCTTCCCTGCCCCTAGGCTAAAGTGCACCTGGAGCCTGGGGTGGAAGGCTTGTTTTTCAGTAGATACTTCTTGATTGGCTAGTGAGTCTACAAGGTTGTTACATTCTCTGAGCCAGGAGAAGGCTATATAAGCCCTGATGTGTAGCTTTGTTTTGGGGCTCACTTTGAGAAGTGTTCTGTGATTTGATGAAACTCTGGGCTAGCCGTTGTCCAGAGCCCCCTGGCTTTGAAACCCAGATGTTGATTGGGTATAGATGTAATGGTTGGACAGTTTGGAAATCTGTCTACTTAATCTGTTTCTCTGACTTGATAATTCTGTCTGTATACTTTGAAGTTTGGGGTGCTGACCTTTTTCCCCTGAACTAGGTAAACGATACATATCTGACTGATTAAAGTAAGCTTGTTAACCCATTTTGAGTTGCTTTCCGGTAACAAAGCAGATCCAAGAACCTGTGTTGGCAGCAACCCTGAGGACGCATGGGGTGCTTGCTGTTACACTGTTTGAAGATATAGAAAGAATTTTTGGTTGAGGTTGGATTGAACTAGATGGATGACTATTGACTGACGGAGTCTATATTTTTGATACCTTTGTGGAACATCCCCATGGGTTGCAGTTGGTGGGAGGTCGGAGAGGGACTGGGAGGAAGGAACTAGACCTGTGATTTTATTGGCATAAAGAACTCTAATGAAGAAAGTCTAGCTACTCAAGTAAATTGGGAATTGTCCTACAATTTATAATCACAGGAGGATAAGATAATAGATTTAGAGCTGGAAAAGTTCTTAGAAGCCCCCCATTTTTACAAATAAGAAAGTGAAGACTTAGAGGTTTTCTTGACCACTATCACAGAGCAAGTGTCTGAGGCAGGATTTGAACTCAAATCTTTCTGACCCCTCAAGTCTAGAACTCTGTCTCCTGCACTGCCTAGAGAGTTGCCTGGAGATACTGAGATTTTCCCAGGGTTAAAGACACAGTATATGTTAGGAGCAGGACTTGGTCTCCAATCTTCGAGACTCTGAGGCAAACTCTATCTATTCATTCTACCACACTGCTTCTTTATAAACCTTAAAGGACTATAAAATGTCAACTATTACTAGTGTAATTGTTATTTTTATTATCTCCTCCTACTTAAAATGATGCTCGTGAAGCTTCATAAGTCACAAGATTTTTTACCTATTACATGGATCTTCATTTCTTACACTGATGAATTGCTCTCAGCAGGAGTGAAATAATAATAATTTAAAAATAATGGTTTCTTCTCTTCCTTCCATTTACTTTGCTCACATCATCCCACCCACATACTAGTGGAAGGTATCCCCAAACTCTTTATGATGGACACAAAAGAAGGAGGCTTTGGTTCCTGGGGTAAGGAGGGCTAAAAAGGATGGGATCTCACTGAGTCAATTTAAGCCCTGGTACTCACCTTGTCCAAGCACACAGGTCAAAAGAAAGCCAGGGTGATGCAGTCCACTTGCTCTATTTGTATGTGGTATTTTGAATGAATAGAAGAGAAAAGGGGAAGCTGACAGGAGGCCAACAAGAGAAATGAACATGTTTTCTGCCTAACTGTACCTTGGGTTTTCTCCCATGGATTCCCATGACCAAAGAGTTCATCATGTATTGGCCAGCTTACTGGTAATGAGAAAGAAAGCCTGGATTTTGACAAAAGGCACAGTGTGCTGGAAGGAAGGAAGGAAGGAAGGAAGGAAGGAAGGAAGGAAGGAAGGA